>NC_068324.1:3791409-4091409 GCF_025860055.1 Xyrauchen texanus
ACATAATTGACACTGACTGCTATAAATAACATTGTTCTATTGTCAATCCCTGATCTCTGTGGATTTTGTTAGTATGTTAAACATGAAAGGAATTGCAATTCTGAGAAACGGAGGCATGGTGCATGTTTTATGGTGCCCCAGAGGGGACATGTGCAATTATGAATAAAAGCAGAACTGTAATAATGCAGGAAATGTAGATTGGGCACGATAATGCGTCCTCACTGTCGATTATGTAGTAAAGAAGATTTACATGGTGGATGTGGAGCTGTGAGGGTAAAACTGTCCCATTGGACATAATATGTTAATTTGAGTTCATCTCTGTTTACATTAGCATTATACTGTTCTGCTATTACTATTCATTTTAGTTTAAGAGGTTTAGCCATAAAAAACACAGAGTGTTGCACCTTTAATGTCAATTAAAGCATTGCCATGGGGAAAATTCAATCCATGCGGTTTACTTCAAAAAGATTGTGTGTGAGATTTTGTGTACGTGTAGAGTTTGGGTGTGGTATTATAGAGTGGGACTCTCTCTCTGATGTTGTAAGTTATGTTTAGATTTGACCTGATGACTCAGTTTCCATTTGGGAGGAAGGACACTAAACTGAGAGTGAGACATCAGATCACTACTCTTATAAATGAACTGTAATTAACTGGCAGAGGAAGAGACAGAGAGCCACTGATGGATTATCTGCTTAATTACTGCACACTAATCAGTTAATTGAAACACTACACATCACTCAACTACCAGCTGCTATTGATTTAGCAATAACAGCGAGTAATGTGAAGTATTGGCTGTTCTGTCCATTATAGATATTATCTTAAAACTTACTGTGGTACTGAATATTCATATTATAATCTATTTACAAGGTACGCCAAAGACTACCTTGGGATTAACATTATATATGTCTAAAAGCATGGTAATAATAACATTTAAAAAAAATGTATGGCATTATGGTATTACCACATTTTTGTACATGCATCATGCTGATACCATGTATTGAGACATTTTTTCATCATATTACCAATGTTTTAAACATTTTACCTTTGTATTACCATGTTTTGGGGGAAATTTACCATTGCAATACCATGCTTATTTGACATTTAACCATTGTAATACCATGCCTTTGTACATATACCATGTTAATGTGGATATTTTACCATGATATTTCTATGTTTTTTGGAAATGAACCATAGAAATACCATGTTTTGGACATTTTACTATGGCATTACCATGTTCTTTGGAAATACACCATAGTAATACTGTGTTTTTGGACATTTTATCATGATATTAACATGCTTTTGGACACGCACTAAGGTAATA
This sequence comes from Xyrauchen texanus, assembly GCF_025860055.1. NCBI lineage: Eukaryota > Metazoa > Chordata > Actinopteri > Cypriniformes > Catostomidae > Xyrauchen > Xyrauchen texanus. The sequence continues at coordinate 3,792,731 of NC_068324.1, forward strand.
CCATGTTTTCTTTTGGCATTTTATCTAGGTATTACCATGATTTTTGGAAATGTACAGTAGTTGTACCATGTTTGTGAACATTTAACATGGTATTTCTATGTTTTTTGGACACGTACCATGGTAAAACCATTTTTTTAACATTTTACTATGGTATTACCATGTTCTTTGGAAACTTACCATTGCAATACCATGCTTATTTGACATTAAACCATTGCAATACCATGCCTTTGTACATATACCATGTTAATGTGGATATTTTACCATGATATTTCTATGTTTTTTGGAAATGAACCATAGAAATACCATATTTTGGACATTTTACTATGGCATTACCATGTTCTTTGGAAATACACCATAGTAATACTGTGTTTTTGGACATTTTATCATGATATTAACATGCTTTTGGACACGCACTAAGGTAATACCATGTTTTCTTTGGGCATTTTACCTAGTTATTACCATGACTTTTGGAAATGTACAGTAGTTGTACCATGTTTGTGAACATTTAACATTGTATTTCTATGTTTTTTGGACATGTACCATGTTGAAACCATTTTTTTTTACATTTTACTATGGTAATACCATCTTTTGGACTTTTACAATGATGTTACCATGTTTTTTTTTTTTACATGTACCATGTTAATACCAAGTTTTTAGGGCATGTTTTTATGATAATACTTTTTTATTTTTTTTATTTTAACCATGATATTATCATGTTTTTTTGGACATGGTAGATTGGACATTGGCACCAAATAATTTAGCAAACTTTTTAACAAAAGATTAGGGTAGCATTTTCACATTTTTTGTAAGTGAAATCACACTATGCATTCATTTTGTCTTAATATTTTACAGTTTTCTCTGTTTCTGCTTTTTATCTTTTTAGTGAGTGACCTTCAGGAAGATGGCAAGAATGCCATCAATGCTCCCCTCCTCCACGGCGGCCCGGAGCTGCTCCCAGAAGACACACTGCTTGGTAACGTATCTGTCCCCATCCATTAAACCCATTCCTCCTCACCACTAGAGGTCAGCGCTCACAGAGAATCACCACAGTTTTAACCAACTCTTTATCAACTTGTTGTAGTAGTTGCAATCAATGTTTATTATCGTTGCATTGTTTGGTTTATGGTTTCAAAGAAGTTTATGTTGGCATCTGCCTAATTTGGTTAGCTTCTACCAAGTGACATGAGTTTGTACCAAATTGTTGAACTGGATACAAAGTGTCATAAACAAAAGGGATGGGGAGCATTTTCACCTCCATTTTGAATGTTAATAAGCCTATTTATTTAGATGTCCTAACCATGCACAATTATAATGTTAGCATGGTTTAGCACACACTTGTGATTCTGGTGTTATTCCCAATCTTTTCAGAGGAAAATGCAGAAAGGACTATTTTAGACCCCATGTCCAGAGAGGACCTCAAACTGAAAGACCTGCAGAAGGTAGAACTCTCTTTTCCATCTTTCCATCAGATTTAATTCTGTGAAAATAAAAGAAAACAGAAGTGACAAAGAGAAACAATCACTAGCGGTTACCAAAGGAATTTTTAAATTGGACATTTGAGTCTGTTTTGTGCGGCCTGCAGCGCCCTCTAGAGATCCATGTCTGAGTACGAGTGTGAACTGTTCCTCTCAGGTTCTCATCGACTGGATCAACAGTGAACTAGAGGAGGAAAGAATTATTGTAAAAGACCTCGAAGAAGATCTGTACGATGGACAGGTGCTGCAAAAACTATTCGGTAAGATAAGAATGGAAAAGAGAAAGCACTATCGCATATTTAAACGATTCACTTTATTATTATTATTATGGTATTGTTTCTCCAACAGAGAAGCTGTCAGGTCATAAGTTGAACATTGCAGAGGTGACCCAGTCTGAGATGGGGCAGAAACAGAAGCTGCAGATGGTTCTGGAAGCGGTAAATGGAGTTCTAAGACCTCTGGAGTGGAATACAGAGTGGAATGTCGACTGTAAGTACCGAAAGACACATTCCATTGACTTCTGTTGTGATTATACTGAGATAATGATATGTTCTACCCCAACCCCTAAACCTAACCCTCATACAAACATTTTAACAATTTCATTAAGAATGAATTTAGTGTGTTTTAGTAGTATGAGAGGATAGCCAGTATTCTTGCTCCCTCGGCCATAACTGTGAAAGATAAGGTGAAAAATCTCGGTGTCATAATTGATTCGGCACTTAGCTTTGAGAATCAGATCAATTCTGTTGTTAAAAAGAGCTTGTGGCAGGGCGGAGGACGAGACCGGGTGTGTAGGATCACGACCCGGCCCCCGCCCTCTGCCCTTCCACAGAGCTTTTACCAGCTCAGAATTATTTCTAGGCTAAAACCCTTGCTCAGTTTCAAAGATTTAAAGACAGTTGTTTCATGCTTTTATTACCTCGAGACTAGAGTATTGTAACTAAGACCTATTGTAAGTATTGTAACTAAGTGGCTCAGGTGGTAGAGCGGCTCGGCCGCTAATCGCAGGGTTGGCGATTCCTGGCCCACATGACTCCACATGCCAAAGTGTCCTTGGACATTGAACCCCAAGTTGCTCCCAATGGCAGGCTAGCACCTTGCATAGCAGCTCTGCTGTCATTGGTGTGTGAGTGTGTGTGTGAATGGGTGACTGGAACATAGTGTAAAGCACTTTGGTATCCTCTAAGGTTAAAAAAGGCGCTATATAATTGCAGACCATTTAACTCTCTCTACAGAGCGGCAACTGTCCCGTCTGCAACTCGTGCAGAATGCTGTAGCCAGGCTACTGACTGGCTCCCAAAAAAGGAGCATATTACCCCTGTGCTATCCTCTCTTCTCTGGCGCGCTACAGAATTTATTTTAAAGCACTACACAATCAATCTCCTCAGTACATTAGTGATATCCTAAGCCACCAAAAAATCTTCTAGGCTACTGAGATCTTCAAATGCTGTTGGCTGTCCCTCAGTCCAAGCAAAAATCTAAGGCGGATCGAGCTTTTTCGGTAGTTGCCCCTAATCTATGGAATAATCTTCCCCTTCATATTTGTTTGGCCCCATCCGTTGAGGTCTTCAAGTCTCAATTGGAAACGTATCTCTTTTCTCTTCCATTTGAATCTAGGGAATCTTAAACCGGAGTTATATGCACATACACTGTCCTTTTTAATACATCGTTTGAATTTGAATTTGAATTTATATGGTTTATATGTATATTATGTGTGGTGATGTTTCCATCATTCTTAATCTCTTAACTGTTTCTAGATTCTTGATTGTGAATCACTCTTGTCAACAAATTGTCTTTAAATGTGTTATATAAAAATACATTGATTGGTTGATGTTTATTTTGTTGTTTTCCTCAGGGAGAGCATTGGCTGTTCCCCACAATGTAGATGAGTTCATGTCTTACTGTCCTTGTGGTGTCTTACTGTTTTTTCTCTAGCCATACACTCGAAGAATTTGGTGTCCATAGTTTACTTGCTGCTGGCGCTGGCCATCTATTACGCGGCTCCCATCCGCTTACCTGAACACGTGTCCGTCCAGGTGATCGTGGTCAAGGTACAAGCACTTTATTAAACCAACATAACATGAGAACAATAAATCAAATGTTTTCAGCTCAACTACACAGATTTGCATTTTCCATTCAGAAAAAAGAGGGCATCCTGCAGACTTCTCATGTGACCAAACATCTCACGAGTACCACCACAGAGTAAGTCATGTTTACAGCACAGACTGCCCTCTACACTTTAATGTCGACTTCTAGTGGAGAAAGACAGTTACTACTTTGCAAAATAGCTTGTATTAAAGCCTGATCCTGAATCATTTTCCCTCTCTTTTGTGGCAGAATGATGATCGGAAGATCAGGTGAGTCTGTCCACATACACTCTCACTAAAACCGATCGATCACTGCTTTATTTTTTTAATTATGATGACAGATTGCCCTCAAGGAAATGTTGAGTTCTGGATGTCCAGATGTTGTTCTATGCCTTTTATTACAGGAGCCATAAACAAGTTTATATTCATTGTTATTGATTTGCAGAACGGGACGCTTTTGACACATTATTGGATCACGCACCTGACAAACTGAACGTAGTAAAAACGGTAATGCACAGGGTCATGCTATTGAGATCTGTATAACAGTACTGATTATTGAGAATTATACTATATTATATTATATTGTGCCATGTTATTTTAGTTCTATGCTTAAGACTGTTTTAGGGACATAAACTTGTTTCAAGATAAATGTGTATGTGTGATATAAGTAGAGTTTTCAATCCTTTTCAGTCATTTTAATGATTCGTTTAAACATAAATTATCCCATGTACAGTATTACAAAATGTATGATGCTTTGTTTTTGCAGTCGCTGATCACATTTGTGAATAAACACTTGAACAAACTGAACCTAGAGGTGACTGAACTGGAATCACAGGTATCAGCTGTCATCCGTAATACCTGAAAATCACCACTACTTTATCAAACAGTGTTTTAAATATGTGTGTGTTTAGTTTGCAGATGGTGTGTATCTGGTGTTGCTAATGGGATTGTTGGAAAATTACTTTGTGCCTCTGTACAACTTCTACCTCACTCCAGAAAGCTTCGAACAGAAGGTGAGTGTGACCTGGGATGATGTGGTCTGATGAGATCTGATGTGGTTTAATGTGTACTTATGTGGTCTGTTGTGGACTGACGGGGTATGTTGTGGACTGATATGGTCTGATGTGGTCTGATGAGGTTTGATGTGGACTAATATGTTCTGATGAGGTCTGATGAGGTTTGATGTGGATTGATGAAGTAAGATGTTGTCTGAGGAGGTCTGATGAGGTCCGATGAGGTTTGATGTGGACTGATGCGGTCTGATGAGGTTTGATGAGGTCTGATGTGGTCTGATGAGTTCTGATGAGGTCTGATGTGGTCTGATATGTTCTGATGTGGTCTGATGAGGTCTGATGTGGTCTCAAGCGGACTGAATGGGTATGATGTGGCTGATGTGTTCTGATGTGGATTGATGGGTATGATGTAGTCTGATGGGGTTTGATGTGGTCTGATGGGGTATGTTGTGGAGCGATGTGGACTGACGAGGTCTAATTAGGTTTAATGTGGTCTGATGTGGACTGATGGGGTTTGATGTAGACAGATGTGGACTGCCAGGGTATGTTGTGGACTGATGAGGTCTGATGAGTTTTTATGTGGACAGATGAAGAAAGATGTGGCCTGATGTGGTCTGACGCGGACTGATTGGGTATGATGTGGCTGATGTGTTCTGATGCGGATTGATGGGTATGATGTGGGCTGATGTGGATTGTGGACTGATGTGGTCTGATGTGGACTGACGAGTTCTGATGTGGTATGTTGTGGACTGATAAGGTCTTATGAGGTTTTGATGTGGTCTGATGTGGACTGATAGGGTTTGATGGGGATTGACGAGGTCTGATGTGGTATGTTGTGGAGTGATGTGGACTGACGAGGTCTAATAAGGTTTAATGTGGTCTGATGTGGACTGATGGGGTTTGATGCAGACTGATGTGGTCTGATGTGGACTGATGTGGTATGTTGTGGACTGATGAGATCTGATGAGGCTTGATGTGGTCTAATGAGTTCTGATGTGGACTGATGAGGTATGTTGTGGACAGATATGGTCTGATGAGGTCTGATTAGGGTTGATGTGGTGTGATGTGGACTGATGGGGTTTTACGTAGACTGAGGTGGTCTGATGTGGACTAATGGAGTATGTTGTGGACTGATGAGGTCTAATGAGTTTTTATGTGGACTGATGAAGAAAGATGTGGCCTGATGATGTCTGATGTGGTCTGATGCGGACTGATTGAGTATGATGTGGCTGATGTGGTCTGATGAGATCTCATGTTGTCAAATGATGTCTGATGTGATCTGAGAAGGTCTGATGTGGTCTGATAAGATCTGATGTGGACTGATGTGATCTGAGGAGGTCTGATATGGTTTAATGTAGACTGATGAGGTCTGATAAGATCTGATGTGGGATGTTGTGAACTGGTGGGGTTTGATGGGGATTGACGAGGTCTGATGTGGTCTGATGTGGTATGTTGTGGAGCGATGTGGACAGACAAGGTCTAATAAGGTTTAATGTGGTCTGATGGGGTTTTATGTAGACTGATGTCATCTGATGTGGACTGATGGTGTATGTTGTGGATAGATATGGTCTGATAAGGTCTGAAGAGGTTTGATGTGGTCTGATGTGGACCGATGGATTATGTTTTGGACTGATGAGATCTTATAAGTTTTTATGTGGACTGATGAAGAAAGATGTGGTCTGATGTGGACTGACAGGGTATGTTGTGGACTTATGTGGACTGATATGATCTGATGAGTTCTGATGTGGACTGACGAGTTCTGATGTGGTATGTTGTGGACTGATAAGGTCTTATGAGGTTTTGATGTGGTCTGACGCTGACTGATTGGCTATGGTGTGGATTGATGTATTCTGATGCAAATGAATGGATATGATGTGGTCTGATGTGGATTATAGACTGATGTGGTCTGATTAGATCTGATGTTGTAAAATATTGTCTGATGTGATCTGAGGAGGTCTGATGTGGAATGATTGCGTCTGATTTAGACTACCCCATCAGTTTCAGGTACTCAATATCAACATTAGATATGGTCTGATGGGATCTAACGAGATGTGATTATGTTTTATGTGGTCTGATTTGGACAGATGAGGTCTTCTGTGATTGTATGGGGTCTAATGTGGTCTGATGAGGTTTGATGGTTGTCTTGGCTACTAATAATCTTTATCTATCTGTCTTGTAGGTGCATAACGTGGCATTTGCTTTTGAACTCATGCAGGATGGAGGATTACAGAAACCCAAAGCTCGACCAGAAGGTACCAGAAAAATGTGTGCCAATAAGTTTACACCAATGTCATACAATTGTATCTACAATCTTAAAGGAATAAGTTTAACCCAAAATTGTAATACTGTAATTATTTTCTCAACCTCATGTTGTTCAAAACATTTGATGAGAATATCATGGTGAGTAAATAATGGCAGAATTTTCATTTTGGGTGAATAATCCAGTTCAAGCAGTCAGTTGTGATATAGCTGTGATTCCCAGATTAACCACTAGATGGTGATGCTGTGATGTTCCTCAAATGTGACAGCATACTGTACACTCCCTCTGTGTCCTCAGTACAGTCTATGATTACACATATTATTCCTTCACAATGACAGTTAAAATATGCAAGCAGCTGTCTGTTCTGTTCTTGTTCTTTGTGTCCTATAGATGTGGTGAACTTGAATCTGAAGTCAACCCTCAGGGTGCTGTACAACCTTTTCACTAACTACAAGAACTCAGAGTAACAGTATATTGAAGCCATCCGAGAAAGCGTTTCTTGTGGTTCACCAATGTCAGTGCTTACACACATATATTTTATATAACAGGGCTTTTTTACACTCAGACTTGTACGTTTTCAGCATTAACATTGTGTATCAGCTATTAGAATAAAATATTAATTTTGACTTGTTCAAATGAGACCTGCTACTGCTTTAAGCATTACACACAAACAGTTGTTTGCCCTGACATGTTTTGTAAATTTGGTACACTGTGAATTATTATAAAGAAATTATTTAAATATTGTATCAAATAAACACAGCAGAATGCTTTGTACATATTTGAATTAATTCATTTAATGGTTTATGAATTTTTTTCTCTGAAGTTGAGCAATATTGATGATATTAGTAGATGCATTCATGGGTCATTAAGTACAACCGAAAAAAGGATTTTGATCGAAATAAGCGTTTGAGCCCCATGTCTTCACATACAGAATTATTCATACTTTAAAACCTCAATCCATATTAATATTTCACCTCAGTGTCTGCCTTGGGTTTTAGATAGTGACTAGAGTTTAAAAATTAATTTAAGAGGGGCCTGGGTAGCTCAGCGAGTGTTGACGCTGACTAACACCCCTGGAGTCGTGAGTTCGAATCCGGGGTGTGCTGAGTGACACCAGCCAGGTCTCGTAAGCAACCAAATTGGCCCGGTTGCTAGGGAGGGTAGAGTCACATGGGTTAACCTCCTCGTGGTCACGATTAGTGGTTCTTGCTCTCAGTGGGGTGCATGTTAATTTGTGAGTGGATCGCGGAGAGTAGCATGAGCCTCCACATGCTGTGAGTCTCTGAGGTGTCTTGCACAATGAGCCACGTGATAAGATGCACAGATTGACGGTCTCAGAAGCGGAGGCAGCTGAGACTTGTCCTCCACCACCCGGATTGAGGCGAGAAATCGTACCACCACGAGGACCTACTAAATAGTGGGAACTGGGCATTCCAAATTGGGAGAAAAGGGGATAAAAAAACAAATCATAGAACAGTGAAATTGCTCACAGAATCATCACAATGCTGTTCTGTCTAGTCTGCACTCAACGTCATTATCTCAAAAGAGATAGTTGACTTGAGCTTAGCAACACATTAATAACCACTCATAACACCTTAACGACTGTACCACAACGGCATGGCAACCACCTAAAACACTCAAGCAACCACATAGTAGCATGCTAACAAACACCCTTAACACCATAGCAACCACATAGCAACCACCCAGAACACCTAAACAACCACACAGCAATATGATAACAAACACAAAGCCATGCCATGGCAACCACTCAGAACACCTTAGCAACTGCATAGTAACATTTTTGCAACCACAAAAAAACCTCAGCAACCACATGGCAACATGCTAACAACCACTCAGAACACCTTGCAACACTTTGGCATCCACATGGTAACATGCTAACAACCATTCAGACCAGGGGTGCGTTTCCCTAAACAATGACGTAATTCACTGCTTAACCACCATAGTGTGATGCATCGTTGGGGAAATCAACTATGTCGAACATCCATCGTTCGAACCACGTTGGTTCAACAACATAGAACTGTCATTAATGACATTATGCAGGGGGTGGAGTAATAACCTCCGGGAAAATTGAATTATAATAGCTAATTTAGACATACAACAGAAAGACGTTTAATGTGACAAAGCTGTTGAAGACACGAAATCGGCATCCACCGTGTAATGGGACAGATGCATCGCGCTACAATAGATGTGTTTCCCTTTACAGCAGACTTTGGGGTTCACAGAAGCCATGTTCTTCAACAGAAACAGCTTGTGTTAAAGCGCTTTCTCTTAACAGTCTTTAAGCGTTGTATATGCACTGTAAATGGCTGAATTCATGTTTACATTACGTTTCAGAAAGGCACTTTCTGCAAAACCCTGAACAAGTCTTTTTTGTTTTAAATGAATGTAAGCGTGATCAAAGTCTTGACAGATTGAAAGATATCCATCCATCCATCCATCTTCAACAGCTTATCCGAAGTCGGGTCGCGGGGGCAGCTGCTCCAGCAGGGGGCCCCAAACTTCCCTATCCTGAGCCACATTAACCAGCTCTGACTGGGGGACCCCGATGCGTTCCCAGGCCAGTGTGGAGATGTAATCTCTCCACCTAATCCTGGGTCTTCCCCGAGGCCTCCTCCCAGCTGGACGTGCCTGAAACACCTCCCTAGGGAGGCGCCCAGGGGGCATCCTTACCAGATGCACAAACCACCTCAACTGACTCCTTTCGACGCAAAGGAGCAGCGGCTCTACCCCTATCTCTAAGGGAGAAGCCCGCCACCCTTCTGAGGAAGCCCATTTCGGCCACTTGTACTCGCGACCTAGTTCTTTCGGTCATGACAGAATGAAAGATATATATGGAATAAAAGATATAGATGCCTTAGCGAAGTCAAATGATGTCCACAAAGCAAACTTACAAGGAACTATGCTTCTAACCACAAGTAAAGAGCTGTAGTTCCAACCACACAATTTTGCGATGCTGTTTGCGAATGTTCGTTTGTACTACAGTTTCGTGAAACACCAAATCGTTGAACTTTGTTGGTAACGATGGAAACTTTGACCATAGTTTACTAACAATGCTTTTGGGAAACACCCCTGAACATCTTAGCAACTGCATAGCAACACCTTTGCTAACCACACAAAACAAACATGCAACCGCACAGTAGCATGCTAAGAAACACTCAGAACACCTTTGAAACTACATAGCAACACCTTGGCAACCACTCAGAACACCCAAACAACTACATAGTCAAGCCTTGGCAACCACTCAGAACACATTAGCAACCACATAGCAATGCCCTGGCAACCAACCAGAACAACACTGGTATCCTTAGCAACTGCATGGCCTGGCAACCACACACAACACCTTAGCCTTGTGGCGTTAATTTCGCATGAGCAAGCACCATTCACATTTTCTTGATAACATTTAAACATTCAAAATTTCCAGTATGATTATGTTTCAGAATGAACCAAATTTAATCAGAAGTCCACAGATGGTTGAGTATAATGCAATTGTTTTAATTTCTCCTTTATTTCTTCTATTTGTCCTGAATGTGATTATTGGGGGAATTCATTGGGTTGGTAAGTAACCATGGTAACCCTCCAGCATAAATGATCTCTGGTTTGTAATTAAAAGGAGGCATTCTCATGATCAGAGGAAGAGATAAAACTGTATATACCCTTTTAAGTCATAAACCTGGATATTGTCATGTAAATACAGGAATGGTTGTTCACTAATACAGTATCTGTCATTTTATCATTTATTCTCTGATTTAATTCCCTTTTACTGCAGTTTTTATTTGATTCCAGACAGTGAAAGTGAATGGTGACTGATGTTGTCAGTCCCTAACATTCTGCCTAACATCTACTTTTGACTTCTATGCGAGAAAGACAGCTATTACTGAGATAAATGTACTGTATTCTTTATTTGATGTGGTTTCTAACAGTTTTGGGTTCCCCCCAGGACATTTCCATTTACTCAAAATCTTACAGCTAAAAAGAGGAAGTGAAGCCCAACAGCTCTTCTGACACTTCCTGTCTGGTTTTGAAGTATGCCTCACCCGTGTCTGAGTTCTTGTTTTGACATTGTTCTGAATGATGTTTCATTTGGGTGTTTTATTAAATCGTTTCTTGTAGGATTGGTCACAGAACCGTTTGGACAATGTATTGGCTGCTGCCTCCCCACTGAAGAACATAAGATTACTGCAAACGTGCTGAGAGTTGAAGCGAAAGTTTGTGTGAGGTCACTGTAAACATGGCAGATCTGTAGCTTAGATGTTGCTCTTTCATCATTCAGGAGACTTTCTGGAGATTCTTTCTATACATTATTATACCATAATATAATATAATAATGTACATTAATAATTATTAATTTTCTACTGATGAAAAATGTCACATTGATTTATACAAAATATAATTTAATTAATTATTAACCATGAGAATCTAATGACATAATATTCTATACATTATTATATCATAATACAATATAATAATGTACATTAATAATTATTAATTTATCTACTGATCAAAAATGTCATATTGATTAATATAAAATATAATTTAATTAATTATTAACCATGAGAATCTAATGACATAATATTCTATACATTATTATATCATAATATAATATAATAATGTACATTAATAATTATTAATTTACTCATTAAAAATGTCACATTGATTTATATTTATACAAAATATAATTTAATTAATTAATTCCATGAGAAACAAATGACATAATATTCTATACATTAGAATATAATATAGCATACCATATATACCATAATATAATATAATATTGTATATTAATAATTATTAATTTTCTATTATTAGAAAATATTTATTTTATTTAAACCAAATATAATTTTTTTAATTAATAACCAGTATAATCAAATGAGACAGTTAACTTAAAAAAATGACAGGAAATCTAATACTATACTATTCTAAAATATAATTATTAATTTACTACTAATTTAGTCACATTGTAAAAAAAGTTGTTTCTTTATTTTTATGAAATACATTTTCATTAATTATTATCAGACACATTTGAGATGTAAAAAAGAGATATAATTTGTTATTTATTTTCCTATCAGTACTTTCATCTCTTTCCCAGCATGATTTTGTTGTCAGAGAGATTTCTATGTTGCGTATCAGTCTGTTATGTCAGTGTGAGCTGGCGTGTGTGATGCAGGAAGTCAGAAATTCAGAGCTCTGTGTGTTCTCAGTTCAGTGTGAGATCAGTGCAGACCTTCACAGACGTCTGCTGTGTGTTTGTGCAGATTCTCCATCCTTGTGTTTTAACCTTTGAAGTCTGCAGAGAACCAAACAATAGTTTTCAAACACAAGCACCAGAAATCAAATATCTGCTGAGTAAAACTATTTTTAAAGTTCACTTTTGACAAAAGCAATGTTTTAAAACAGTAAAATCAATGGCGGAATGTAGAGCTGAAGATTGTGAGGAGGAAAAAGACAAATCCAGCATTCGACAGGATGAGCAAACAATACATCACATGACATATACATCCAGCACACTGACAGTATGTACTTAGATGGTGATGGGAATGAACATACTTTTTATGGATTTCAAGTATGAGTAATCTTCACTGCTTAAATATGACTAAATTAAATGACTTTGTAAAGGGAGTGGAGACATTGATACTTTCACCTGTCAATCACTGCTCGTTCTCATAGTGTTGTATTTGAAGTGGATCTTTGAGGCTATGATTCATTATGTTTGCCAGTTGAGGGCGCTATTGTGCCAATTTTCAATTTCAATTCAAAGCCACAGGAACAAACAGTGTCGCTCTTTTGCTCGGTTTTGGTCTCAAAATGGAGGATGTTGCGTTGTTGCGCATTGTGTTGACTATTAACTCATCATTAAGTAATTGTTGTAATCAACACATGAATTTGCAGTAATAATACAGTAATTAAGCATGTATTAATGCATATTAGTGCACCTGTATTGGGGGGGAGTTCAAATACATGGCTTCAGCACATTGTGGTAATTAACACATTAATTAACACTATTAGTTCATATAATAAGTTGTTAGGGAATTAATTCACGATTACACATTTAATTAATAGAAATTCATATATGACTTAATATATTAATCAGACAGACTCTTTATTATTCGCTGATGTGGCAATCATTAATTAATGCTTATTTAATCATGAGTCATACATTAACTCGATATTATCTGTGCATTAATTAAGCATTAATTAATGCTTATTAATGCACCCATATTGTAAAGTGTTACTTTAATTTGTTATGAAATTGAAATGCCTAAATCAATTTTTTTTGTGTGTATATCACTTGATGGCATGACATTTCTTACTAATTTTTAACTTTCTAATTAATGTAAATTATATCTAAATCATTGTAATATTTGTTGTACTGGCTTTAATGTTGCTTATTTTAGGATTGCAATACAGTTAAAAAGTACAACATTCATTACAAAAATGAGAATGAGATTTTTTGTATTACTGTAATGGAATTCAGGGTAAATAACATGAAAATAACATCAATGTAAAATCTTAAATATATAGTCCACCAAAAAATTATTTACTGGTGTTGCTCCAGTCCAAACCTGTACAGAATGAAAAGTCAGTCATTATTTATATACAATTTTAAAATAATATTCCTTGTTCAATAAAAGTTAATCTCAATTGACATTCATGGCATAATATTGAATACCACAATAATTTTACAATAAAAAAGCAAAAATCGAGGTTACAGTGAGGCACTTACTATGGGAGTGAATGGGGGCCTTACACAGAAAAGTTTAGTAAGTGATTTTATCACACTAAAATCATGTTAACACACATATTGTTTACGTCTTGTGACTATACCTTTGAAACAGTGAGTATTTTAACATTTACGGATTGCCCCCATTTACCTCCATTGTAAGTGCCTCACTGCAACCCAGATGTTTGCTTTTTTTTTTACAGAAAAGGAAGGACGAGTCTAAATTAATTTATGTGGTAACCAACATGACACGAATGCTGTCGATTGAGCTTCACTTGTATTGAACCTGGAATATTCCTTTAAGCCTCAAATCAAATATGGCGGCTAAACCTCACTGGTTATCTTTGTGTTTCATGATGACCAAATGAACAACATGAAATTAAGATATGCTTAGTTTTCTTTATGCAAAATATAATGTCTTATTTTCAACTTGCGATTTGTTTGGGTGAAGTATACATGTGTGTTCTGATTGTAGGCAGGTTGGCTGGTGTTCAGTCAACGCACAGGTCCGCAAACTGGAGGTGATCCTCGCAGCTCTGAACGAGACCTTAGAGATTAATGAGGAAAAGTGCAAATGGAGCATCAAACGTGAGCCAATCACATCAGCTCTTGTCAATGACCTATTTCAATATTTACGAGCATATGCCCACCCTTCTGCTCCATCTGTCAGTCATTCACAGCAGGGACATGTTGGCTACATTGCATCTTCTGGTTGCGATGGCGAGGCGTTTCCAGCCCGATCTGGTCCTTCTTGCTAATGTCAGTGTGGAGGTTATCCAGTGTGAGGTGATTGTGATTTATGGAGTGGTGGTGGTGTAGTGGTCTAAACCACATAACTGGTAAACGGGTAATCAGAAGGTCGCTGGTTCGATCCCCATAGCCACCACCTTTGTATCCTTGAGCAAGACACTTAACTCCAGGTTGCTCCGGGGGGATTGTCCCTGTAATAAGGGCTCTGTAAGTCACTTTGGATAAAAGTGTCTCCCAAATGCATAAATGTAAATGTAAATACATGCAAATGACAAATATATATATACATTACACATATTTAATGTGTTTATGATTTGAACCTCAGTGCCTTTATCCGTTAATTAAAAGCTTTCTCATTAAACAGGTCACCAAAAGTGGCATCAAGTCAGACAAACAGACAGAATTCATCACTTGTCAAAGGTGTGTGGAGCTTTTCTTCTCTGATCTCCCTAAGAAACGTGTTAAACTTTGCACTTTGAATCAATCAATGATAATGCACAAACCAGCTGTTTCATGGTCTTCTGTGTGTCTCTGCAGCAATTCCAGTGAAGATCTTCAGAGAGAATCTAACAGTAAGTGAAACGCAGGCTGAACTCGGAGCCTCTGCGTTTCCATATTCATAAGCATCAGTACTTTACATAGTGGGGGCGTATGAAGCAAAAACGAATCCTTCCGAAACTCTCTTTTCAATCTCTTTGCAGACGAATGTCCCATCGATGAGCTCTTTAAACTGGAAGTGCACAAAATTGAGACAGTGAAAAAGGTTCTGATCCAGTCAGGTTTCTCCAACTGTGGCCTTTCATCCAGTTCCTTTTTCAGCTTCATTATGTTGGCTTGACAAAGCCAAAATACTGTTTTAAGGCCAATTCACACTGCCCCAACAAATGCCAACATATGCTAACACTTCAAACATGCTAAAGTTGGCTATTGTATTTAGAATGTTGAGAAACACAACTGTCGTGTTCACAATTATCCAACAAACAGCATCAAACTTGCGCCTCATTGTTCGCCTTTGAATAAGATGACTGACAAGGAAGAGGATAAAGCCAAATAGTCATGCTTTAATATTTAAATATACACTTACTATTGTTTGACATCCACACAAACTGCTGAACACAACACTAGCATATTTAGTTTGACTTGATTGATTGCGTTTCTCCTGCTTTACCAATGCGCCCGCCTGCCCACACGCACTCATTTTCTTTGATTTGGCAACGGTTCGGGATGAAGTCAGATTACTTCAGAGTTTGTTGGAAAACCATACCAGACTGCTCAAACATTTCAAGACCCAACAAACATTGATTGAACATGTTGAATGGGTGAAAACAGTCGGCAACAAGCGCCAACAGGGTGAACATTTTGAGGCCTTTATTCTTTATGTTGGCTTGACAAAGCAACTCTTCTACTCTTTTGGCTATTGAGGTTTAACTGAAATTAGTAAATTTATCTCCTTGAGCTTTAATGCTAAAACCACCAAAACTGGTACAGACCTTCGGACTGTTCTGGAGAAGTGTGCTATATATTTTCGAATTGATCAGACTTACAGATTTTGCACAGCGGATATTCAATCATCCCCAAAATCCCATTGACTTAGTCTAATGGAACGTTCAATTGGGGAAAGGCTATTCAAACAGCATCTTGTCAAATCTGTCTGTCCGTCCTTTCTGAAACATTTGAAACTGTTAGGTTTTGTCAAGCCAACATCAAAGTTTTTCTTCAGAAACTTTACCTACTGTATTTAGTTCACATTATTTTTCTTTCCTATAGGCTATTTTACACTCTTTGAATAAGAACATGTCATCTCTTGGACTAAACGTGACTGACCTTGAAAAACAGGTGTGTAAATCCACCTGGACTTCAGTTTTGATAGTCTAAAGGGGCTATTGTGATGCCGAAATTTACTATGAAATATGATTTCTCACGATATAGCCGTCTCCCAGTTTCATGTGCAGAATACTGTAAGTAAGCCATTCATTGGTTGATTTTTAAGCAGTATTAAAGAAAATTGAGTGGAAACAGGAAATCAAATGGGAAAAGTGTGCGGATTCGAACCGTATATTTCTGTGGTTTCACTACACTATTCGGGTGCAAATAGCTGCACTGTGTGGCAGATGCTATTTACAATGGTGTGCAAATAGCACTCCGTTAAATATTTGGCAGTCATCAACATCAAAGCCACACAAGGACCTGTTTTGAGGTTATGACCTTTGCCATAGAATCAAATCATTTCTCAGTCCAAGGATGTGAACAGCTCCAAGTAGCTTCTCCGAATTGTCCACTCGTAATTACAGTAATTCCGACAGCACGTGAACGCAACATTATTTGTTTGTATTTCAAAAACCTATAAAATTACAATTATTGTTGTTGGTTTTTGTCAACCTCAAGCTCCAGAATGTCACATTAGCATTTGATTTGCTCATAGACAGAGGCCTTCCAGTCCAGTCTGTTAACCCTGAAGGTAAGCATTGTATCATAATTGTAGACTTTTTTGTCTACAAGTGGTCTATTTGTGTATCAGTTTTAATTTACTGATAAGCTCTTATCTCATGTTCCTCATAGATGTTGTGTCCCAAGATATTTCAGCAACAGTACAATTGTTTTATTACTGATTCAAGAGATATAAAAACAAATAACTCTCCACTCTTTGGAGCTCTCTGGCCTTTCAATTCAATATAAGTTTTCAATAATCACAGTATAATCACTGTATTCACTCATTCAAACCTCTTCAGAGTAAAAATGGTAGTGGAGAGTTGACTGTCACAGTACACTGGCCCTCATTGGGAGTGCTTGAGCACATTAGTCCAATTGAGCCAATTGTACAGAGTGAACCTGAACCGTTTGAAGAGGCATCAGAGAGAATATGAACACTCATCTCAATATATAAATTGCTTCTTGACGCAGACAGCTTCAATTGAATGTGACCTTTCATGTACATTTATGATTACTTTTATTGTGCTTTTCTGTGCTTCAGTCCTAATTTGTTTAGTAAAACTCTTTAAAGTTTCTCCTCTTGTGTTCTAGGGAAGATATAAGTCATACGGGGAGTGTCATGAGGTTGAGTAAATTAACTAAATATTCATTTTGGGCAAACAAAAATCCTTTAAAAGTGCTTTGATAAGAATTTGGACAAATGCCAATGACACAACGGCACGATTTTTGAACCTTTACCAGGAAAACTCGAGCTTTCTGCTCTTGACGTCAACACCCCTCCATCCACTCCTGTAATTTAATTTCCTTAATGTGTAGTCTCCTAAATTGGATACAGCGAATGGCTTTCATTTAATCTAAATGGCAAAAGCATTATGGGCATTTTAAGCGAGTCTACTCTTAGCGAACGGGTTCGGGCGCAGGCGGAAAGATTCTCTGATGGTGTTTTAATGGTGAATTGCCCCTGGGTCATTTTTTAAGCAGAAAATGTATAACAGGCTGATATTTTTCATCCGTGCACCAGTTTGTTATTCGATATTCATAACCTCAATTTTTCAGCCTTTCTTACCCCTTATCGTGGGTGTAAGGATCATAAAAATGAATTAAATCTATTTGTAGGATGGAGATATTAGAAAACTGATTGCAAGAGAGATGCGTTGGACATTTAGGTGGGTTGGATAGACAGATAGACAGACAAACGTCTGGATTGCTTGCATTAATAACCAGGGATGGGAATCGTTTGGAATTTAATGATTTTGGTTCCACTGAACGGTTCTGGTTCCTTAAAGATTCTTTTAGTACTTGAAGTATAATTGGCCTTAATTATAAACAGTACCAGTGCTGTTTTCCAAGCTACACATAATTAAGAAGTTAAACTACAGTGAATGCATTCAACTAGGGTGAAAGCATTCATTTAAACATTAATGTATACTTAATATACACTAATAAACTAGAAAACATACTATTTTATATAACTCAATCGAAATATAGTTATAAAAAGCTGCAATTAACTAAATATTTTGCATAAAAAAGAAAGGCACTGTCCCTTTAAAGGCATAGTTCACACAAAAATGTAAATTCTCTCATCATTTACTCACCCTCGTGCCATCCCAGATGTGTATGACTTTCTCTCTTCAGCAGAACACAAATGAAGATTTTTAGAGGAATATTTCAGATCTGTTGGTCCATACAATGCAACATAAAAGTACTCCAGACGACTCGCATACCTTCCAAAGTGATATGATAGGTGTGGGTGAGAAACATCAATATTTAAGTTCTTTTTCCTTCACTTTCACTTTCTCCTCCTTCTGTTTTTGGTGATTCTCATTCTTCATGCATATCGCCCCCTACTGGGCATGGAGGAGATTTTCATGATAAAAAAATGACTTCTTTTTGTCATATAAGAGGTCTTTCTACTATAAAAACAAACAGTACATTTCAGAAATCAAAACTTAATCCCCAATGCATTAAATCATTTATTGAAACCAAGCTGCCAAAATTTCTCCTTCTCTACCTCTGTATATTAGTGATGTCACAAAGGGTACTCATGACCGCCTCTACAGAAAAAACACCAACTTAACATCATCACACCCTTGGCCCCACCCACTGGGGGTCAGTTCATTAAGAGAGAATGTGAGACAGCAGGATATAGACCTACTGCTCTGCCTCTTGTTGTTTTGTGCATAAACTTCTCAACAAACTGTACACCCATCTATGCTATTTTACATTTTTGGTGCACACACACTAGATGGACCTCTTTGACAGTTTTGATGCATTTCCGGCAATGTGCACCTCACTGCAGGATGATACTGGAAACTGGATGCGTGCGACTATGTATGTGCATAATATGGATGTGTCATCTGTGTATTTCAGTGTGGATTACATGTTTTGCGACTAATATCAGCGTGGATTGCTTTTGAACCAGTCATTAAATGATTCAGGCTTTGCCAAGGAATTGTCATTGAAGGATGGGGCACTTAAAAACACTATTGGACCCATTCAAGTAAACGGTTCCATTCATGAATATTGCAAATGTCATGACTGTTCGATAGTTTAGGGTGCTGACACCTTGTCTACACCGGGTGTGTCTGTTGACACGACGGGATACAATGGCTTAAGGCTGTTTATACCAGGCGCGTCCGTTGACGCGATGAGACACAATGGCTTGAGGCTGGTTACACTGACTGCATCAACACAAACTTTCTAAGCCATTTATTTGTGTTTTAGCAGTAGTAGCACCAGTGCAAAATGGAATGGGACACCTGTTTACTGTTGGCTTGACGCGCTACAACTGACGCTTCCATGGTAGACAGCATCATTGAATATAATAGGTTCTATTGCTTTTGACAAGATATGCCCGTGTCCGGTTTAGACAGGGTGTGAGTGTTAACAGTTGTGCTTGAGATGAACAGTTTAATATTAATATTATGTATAAACCCTGAAATTTACTGTAGTTTTGTTTTGTTGTGGGGTTGGTCATTCTCTGCCGATTGGATTTGAATATGGCTCTATTTGAGGGGCTGCACGATGTTAGCCAATCAGAACAGCGAGAGTTACATTGACGTTTAAAGGAGGAGCTGAGGCTAAAACTGAGTGTTCAGACAGAGGGCCAGAAAGAGTGTGAAAAATGATCATAAATGTCTAAATTGTGACACTAACATAATCAGTGGCCCTCAGAGAAGATAATAAAACTATATAGAAAAAGAGCATTTCATGACCCTTTTAAATTTTGAGCCTTCTCTCACCCAAACTTATCATATCGTGTCTGAACACATGGATTTAACCACTGGAGTCATAAGATTACTTTTATGCTGCCTTTATGTGGATTTTTGAGCTTCAACATTTTGGCACCCATTCACTCATATGGACCAACAGACGTGAGATATTCTTCTAAAAATCTTAATTTGTGTTCAGCAGAAGAAAGAAAGTCATACACATCTGGGATGGCATGAGGGTGAGTAAATGATGATAGAATTTTCATTTTTGGGTGAACTATCCCTTTAAGGCTGTTCAGGGCTCAAGTGAATCAGTGAATCATTTAAAACTGTCCAAAAGAACTGACTCACTAAAATGAATCAGAGTTCCCAAAACAATAGATAGGGGAATTGTTTATTTTAACCAGTTACTTTACATGAACATTCTATAATGACCGATTCACTTCAATTTAACAAATATACCAAACAAAAATAAATACTACTTTTAAGTAATATATTGTCATTTTATATTTCATTATTAAATTAACATTTATTATGACAAAACTCCTGTTGAGTCGGTAGCCGGGTTTCCATCCACATATTTTTATGCATATTTTGGGATAAAAACACGAAGATGTGGATCAAATCTCCAAAATGCGCATAAAAAAACGTATATACGCTCCCTTGAGGTAAATACATTTTTTATTCGATAAGAAGAAATGCGCATAAATTTGCATAAACAATGATGGAAACACATTTACCAAATTAACTTGTATTGAATTTAAGAGGAATACAAGATAAATGCATAAAAAAGTCATGTAACTGAATGATTTGTTCATAAATGGACTAGCTGCGGACCAAGCATCGCATAAATGTCGCTCTGGTCATCCTGAAATAACAGTGTCTAGAAAATCCAAAGCTTGGAAAAAGTTTGCAGAGCAAATAAGTCAAATACAAACTTGAAATGTGCCAAAGAGATATTTGAAAAATATGGTAGTCATAAGGATGGAGGAATGCATACACTCTCTGTGACACGCTCCCAGACATGAGACAAGTTCTTTACAGTGTTTTGACAGTGTGCTCTAAACCGCGAGTATTTTATTAATAAAAGAGTCACATTGGCTACAATTTATGCGGAAGAGATTATTACATATATATTTTTAATACATGGGATGGAAACATGACTTTATTTGCACATTGTTTTGACAGCATGAATTAAATGCTCAACTTGAATATGGTAAATGGTCTGCACTTATATAGCGCCTTTTTAACCTTAGCGGTATTCAAAGTGCCTTTATACTGTGACTCATTCACCCTTTCACACACACACACACACACACACACACACACACACACACACACACATGTTGTGTTTCCATGTTTTATGGGGACTTTCCATAGACATAATGGTTTTTATACTGTACAAACTATATATTCTATCCCCTAAACCTAACCCTACCCCTAAACCTAACCCTCACAGAAAACTTTCTGCATTTTTACATTTTCAAAAAACATAATTTAGTATGATTTATAAGCTGTTTTCCTCATGGGGACCGACAAAATGTCCCCACAAGGTCAAAAATTTCGGGTTTTACTATCCTTATGGGGACATTTGGTCCCCACAAAGTGATAAATACACGCTCACACATACACACACACACACACACACACACACACACACACATGTTGTGTTTCCATGTTTTATGGGGACTTTCCATAGACATAATGGTTTTTATACTGTACAAACTTTATATTCTATCCCCTAAACCTAACCCTACCCCTAAACCTAACCCTCACAGAAAACTTTCTGCATTTTTACATTTTCAAAAAACATAATTTAGTATGATTTATAAGCTGTTTTCCTCATGGGGACCGACAAAATGTCCCCACAAGGTCAAACATTTCGGGTTTTACTATCCTTATGGGGACATTTGGTCCCCACAAAGTGATAAATACACGCTCACACACACACACACACACACACACACACACACACACACACACACACACACACACACACACACACACACACACACACACACACACACACACACACACACACACACACACACACCAATGACATTAGAGCTGCCATGCAAGGCACTAGCCTGCCATTGGGAGCAACTTGGGGTTCAGTGTCTTGCCCAAAGACACTTCGGCATGTGGAGTCTTATGGGCCAGGAATCGAACCACCAACCCGGGGATTAGTGGCCGACCCGCTCTACCACCTGAGCCAAAGCCGCCCCTAATAGAATAGAAGCATAGCTAATGAGTGAGTCATTAGCCTGATTCTAATCAAGTTGAAGACTGCTTTTGAGTCTGCTTTGAGTTTTTTTGATTGATTCGTTAAAAAGAACAGCTTACCTCTCCTTCAACCTCAACAAGACCAAGAGCTTGTGGTGGACATCAGGAGACAAGACATAGAACACAGCCCCATCACCATCAATGGAGCACCGGTGGAGAGAGTCAGCAGCTTCAAGTTCCTCAGTGTCCACAACACTGAGGAAATCACATGGTCCGTCCACACTGAGGCCGTTGTGAAGAAGGCTCACCAGCGCCTCGTCTTCCCAAGACGGCTGAGGAAGTTTGGATTGAACCACCACATCCTCACGCGGTTCTACACCAGCACTGTAGAGAGCATCCTGCCTGGCTGCATCACCGCCTGGTACGGCAACAGCATCACCCTCAACCGCAAAGCCCCGCAAAGGGTGGTCCGAACTGCCAGACACATCATCGGAGGTGAGCTTCCCTCCCTCCAGGACATCTATACCAGCCGGTGTGTGAAAAAACCTCGGAGGATCATCAGAGACTCCAGCCACCCGACACAATGTCCAATACTACAGGTCCAATCAGTATTGTTACACCTACAATAGTGGCAAAGATGCATCATCACGCAAGAGCAAAAGTTGCCAATGCCATTGTAGAAATGTGCTATTTACAGTTATGAATAACGACGAAGAAGCCAGGACGCGGTATAAAATAAACAAGCACACTTGTCTCCTCTGTCATTTGCTCCACGTCTGTTGCTAGAGCGTGCATGTAATCTGAGACGACCTCTGTCATTATAATTGATTATTAAATTCCATAATCGATATGTCGAATGTCCATCATTACATGCATGCACTTTTACACCACTACTGTTATTAAGCATTGAGAAAAAAATGTACTTCACTTGGGTGTGGAAGCTGAGGTTTTGGGTGGCATTTGCACAACCTGGCACACCCGTGGCTGCCACTGCTTCATAAGGCTTTCATATGGACTTTTATTTACGTCTATGGTACTTTTTGAAAAGAAAGGTGCATGAAAATGTCTCAAAAATGTCCAAACATTTTCATTTTTGGGTGAACTTTTACTGTAATTGCTTCGACAGCAGCCAATAAAAATGCACAGAGTGATCAGACAGCAACTCGTCGAGAACTTTTACAGTTGTAAGACAAAACACCTGTCCATGTCCAGATCCACCCAAAACGGTCTCCA
Organism: Xyrauchen texanus; assembly: GCF_025860055.1. NCBI lineage: Eukaryota > Metazoa > Chordata > Actinopteri > Cypriniformes > Catostomidae > Xyrauchen > Xyrauchen texanus. The sequence goes on from NC_068324.1 coordinate 3,816,153, forward strand.
TGTCCACTTCGGACTGCTTCTGATGTGTCAGTATTGCTGAGGTGCGATAGTGGGGCGGTTTCTGGGGCGACAGTGTTCACGGGGGGTTACTGAAGGCGACGAATGGTCTAAATGAGTACAAACGCCAATAACGTATGACTCAAAACCCCCCGCTGATGTTCTCATCATCACAGGCCCCAGGCAGGAAACACGGATGAGTCACCACGGGAGATCTTTCATACAATATTCCAGATGTAATGTTTCAATGAGAAAACTAAATTACTCAAGCTGAGATAAGAATCGTAGAATGTTTCTTCAACTATGGGCACTGGAGGGGATACTGTAGGGGACTATAGGGATACTGGACTCTTCGAAATTAAAGGTCCCTTAAAACACGTGTTTCAAACGTTTTCATTTATTTAGTTTGTCTGCTAACAATGTCTGGTGGATATACACGCATCCCAGGTAAATTCTGTCTTTTTTCCTTCTTCCCTTAAAGAACAATTGTCATACCTAAATGTCATATTTTGTGATGGAAATTACATTTTAAATATTTTTTTAATAAAATGGCAGTTCTGCAATGAGTGCCATAATACTACTTACTGTATGAAACAACGACAAGCGTTGTGTAAGTTACCAAACCACCTGTTGAGAGGTAAAAGCCACAAAACCGAAAAAGAAAGAAAAAAAAAAAACAGGTTAAAATTGACGGTAAGGCAACTGTTTTTGTGACATTTGACTCTGTAAAAAAGGTAAGGACTGTGTATTTTAAGGGGCAATAGTTATGGGCAAAATTTGTCTTAGACAAATACATTTGAGACAGCAAGATGATTTTTTGAGTAACAAATTAAGATAATGCTTATTCAAAATAAACACTTCAGAAAAGGGTGCATAATTTGGTATTAAATTCAATCACATCTCAAGTATTCTATAAACAAATTAATCTCCATTGTGATTGGATCAGTCAATGATCTTAACTTTGAATATTTTTCACAACAAATCACTTAAGAAAAACTATGTGTTTATTGGGGGCTTTTTATCCTTTTACTTATTGGACAGTTATTAAAAACTTGATTTAATCAATTTAAAACTGAAAATGACACATTCTCATTAGCTACATACATTTACAACATTTTTAAAAACTATTGAAGATTAGATCAAATTACCTCAAAATCAACCTTGAGATATTGCACACAATTCTCACATGGATCAGGAATATTTGGTAGTAAATGGTGACAAACAGGTGTTTAGGAAAGTGCTGTGGTAGTAGAAAATCAAATCAAGTGTGCTTTAAGTCCCGTTGTACCCTACATCTGTGATACCAAGAGTTAAATCATATGACTGATGATGGCTAATAAAGACAACATTATCAAATATATTTTAATATGACAGTCTTACAGTCATTTATGATTCCAGTGAATTCAAGGTATACCTGCGTTTCATCAGTATGTGTGTTCGGGTGAATTTCATGAAATCTGTCACGAACATGTCCTGGTCATATTTCACCCCAAAGTCAAAAGAAACAAAACATTATATTTTATTAAAGAAATATATGTAATTATATGTTTTAAAAAATGAGCAATAAGATGTGTTTTGTGTGTTGTGGCTTTGTTTTCATGACAATTAAAGGAATATTCCGGGTTCAAAACAAGTTAAGCTCAATCGACAGCAATTGTTGCATAATGTTGATTACCACATTTATTTTTTTTTACTCTAAAAAAAAGAAAAAAGAAAACATCTGGGTTGCAGTGAGGCACTTACAATGGAAGTGAATGGGGCCAATCTGCAAATGTTAAAATACTGTTTCAAATATCTAGACACAAGATATAAACAATATGAATGTGAACATGATTTTAGTCAAAATTGCTAACTTTTTCTGTTAAGTTATAGACAATTTTAGAACTTCGTTGTCATAGTGACATAATGCCATAAACCCCAAACTACTGTAAAAAATGATGATTTAAACAACTATACTATATAGCTCAAGTAATAGATGAGTTTTAACAGAAAAATGTATGTAAGTGCTTTTTTTAAATTATACGCTTCACATTTCTGCCTATAAATTCTCCAAAAATTGGCCCCATTCACTTCCACTGTAAGTGCCTCACTGTAACCTCCATTTTTTTTGTATTTTTTTTTTTAAGAAAATGAGGGACGAGTCTAAATATTTTCATGTTGTAATCAATTTTATGGGGAATACTCCTTTAAAAAGATTTATTGGGGAAAATGTGAGGAATTCTGCAAAATTAGTTTTAACATGGAGTGGTGGTGGCGTTGTGGGCTAAAGCACATAACTTGTAATCAGAAGGTCGCTGGTTCGATCCCCACAGCCACCACCATTGTGTCCTTGAGCAAGGCACTTAACTCCAGGTTGCTCCGGGGGGATTGTCCCTGTAATAAGGGCTCTGTAAGTCGCTTTGGATGCATAAATGTAAATGTAAATCTAAACATGGTAAAATTTGTTAAGCAGAGCTGTGAGTACTATTGATAGCTGAAATAAATGTAAAAGTTAGGTTTATTAGAAAAATATTTAATAAACAGGCATTTAAGGAGAAAAGCATACCTGTATAAAACTCTGAGAATGCCATTAGAACTCATTTTAAGATCGATGCATTTAAATTTTGTACAAATTTCATTCTCATTGCTTAATTAAAATGGGTCATGAATGCTGTTTCATGTTGTTTTTGAAGCCACTTTTGAATTTTCCAACATATTTGCTTTTCTGAAAATGTATGACGTGCATAATTTTGTAACACACGGAGTGTGTAATCGTTTTTTAGTCATGAGTTTTTATTTCGGCAGTTCAATTGACAACTGAAATGAAATCTACATGAACTCAACCAATCAATACTGTTAATAAAGTGAATACTGCAGACCGACTAAACAACAACTACCACACACACACACACACACACACACACACACACACACACACACACACACACACACACACACACTATACCATGATCCTCTGGGCATGAAGTAAAAGAGAATAAAAATTGACAAAACCCTCAATACAATGTTCTACCTCAATTAATCTCACAAAAGAGAAACATTTTATATAATATCACAACAGTAGTCTCGAACACATTCTTCACCATAAAACCACCCATGCCAAGTGAGTTGTGACATTTACTGCAAAGTTAATATCATGTCTAATACTTCATAAGAAGTCCTAACGGGTTGTGACAATCTTTTGAATGATGTTGGATGACTTTGAACTGTCTTTCAGTTCTTACTTGCCTAAATATTCCCTGACTCTTACGAATAAATAAACCGACATCGCACAGTTACAGAAAGTGTAATCCAGACAAACTCACAAAAAAAGTGCAGAAACGGCTATATAGGTCCCTCCAAAAACATCTAATAGACGCTAAGTCTCTGTGTTCTGGGTCTGGACTTGCTATTGTGAATTCCTCACGTCAGTCAGAGGTCTGTTTCGAGTTCCACACTTCTCGGTACAGCTGCAGTTCAGACATAGTTGGGCCGTTCAGGAACCCATCCAGCTCCTCGCGGGTTCCTCTGTGGTTCTGGTAGTTGAGGCTCTGGTTTTTGTAGAGGGGTTGAAGGTTGTGCTCAGTGAGATTTTGACCACATCGAGAAGCTAGGGGCCATTGGGCCCCTGAGGCATATTTATGTCCATGTGGCATGGGGCATGTGCAACATTTCCATGGTGCAATTCTTTGTTGGGGGATGCCTACAGTTGGTCTTCATTCGGTTACTCTGTCAAAAAAACAGCAAGGAATAACATTAGCATGTGAATGGTGAAATTTCTTAAGTATGAGCAATAGTAAAAGTGATGCTTGACAGAACTCAATATGTCTTGGGTGTCCTCTGAGGTGTTTTCTGTGTGTTGCAATAAGACAGTAAATAATGAAATCAGCCTCCAGTCAGGTGGCCTTTTCCAATTAATCCAGAAACACAGTCCACATGGTGAGCTAATCATCTGTCAGACGGGGTGAGGATGCAGTGTTAATGTGGACAGAGGTTTCAGAAGATTCAGGTCTCATTCGCAATTATCCCATTCCCAGGGGTGCGGATCTCCCACTATCGGTTTCATGCTGGCTTGTCAAATGCTTTGCGATAGAGATTACTTCCATTTTACTGATAGATTCAAAGTAAAACAAGCATTTTCCTTCTGCAAAACGAGTGGTTAAATGTAGGCTGTGTTCGAACGACTATTGACTCCATTTAGGGTGAGAAATTCAGTAATGGTTGTAGTTTCGCAAGATGTGCTTGGTCGCTCACTAGAAATAGTTTCAAATCTGACCTTATACTGCCTAAGCTTTTGGATGCAGCCGCAGCCCTCCTCTGAATCCAGGTCAAGTCTCTGGTGTGAATCAGACATATGTAACCCGGACCAGACCGGAGCAGAGAGCGTGCTGGGAGATCGGTCCCAGAGCAGCATGAGACTGAGAAGTTAGCCAGTGCTAACATTAGCTCCACATTAACACAGACCTAACAGTCATAGTATACAGGTTTGAGAATGTAAGATAATAAACAAGATCTCTTTAATCCTTCAAATGTTTCTCTAAAGCCAGCGCCAAACTCGCAGACTCCAAACAACTCGATTTTGGCCGAGAATGGTAAATGGTCTGCACTTATATAGCAACTTTTAGAGGTTACCAAAGCGCTTTACACTGTGTCCCATTCACCCATTCACAAAGACACACAGATCCCCCATTTAGCCTTAACAGTCTGTTAGCAATCACCTATGAAGGCCGGAACGGTACACGAGGGGGTGGGTGGCCAGCACCACGCCCGACCACCTTTGTCTCCCCAGTGACAATGTTTTACACACCACACCACGTACTCATTTTAGTGAGAGTCAACCTAGGGGAGGCCCAGGACCAGTTCAGATAATCATCACTGGTGCCGTGAGCAGGAATCGAACTCAGGTCGCCAGGTTCGTAGCGCAGTGCGCTAACCGCTACACTACCGAAACTACAGTACCCATTCACTCACTCACGCACGCACGCACGCACGCACGCCACGCCAATGACAGCAGAGCTGCCATGCAAGGTGCATGGGACACTTCGGAACGTGGAGTCGTGTGGGCCGGGAATCGAACCGCCAACCCTGCGATTTGCAGAGGTATGACACACTTGCCGATCCAAATTTGTGGAGGGGTGACAGACATAACATCTCACCGCAACTCTCTCTCTCTCTCCGATTTCCTGTCACGTGGAGCTCGCCAAAATAACAGGAGAACAGCATGAGCATAAACATCTGCAATAGAGTGATTTAGGGCGTTTTCTGATCTGATTTGCTCCTAAACGGGGGCTAAAATAGTTACAAAGTTGCATTTTCCTCATGGTTCGGTTAGCTTTCACGAGGTTATTTTTTAAAAAGTACAAAACTGTAAAATTTCCATTGTGGTTATTTTCATCCGTCATTAGTTGCTTTGGCGTTAGTTCTGCATTGAAAAATACCTGTTCTCACATTCATGGAGCTCTCTCCCTCCCTCTCATGTACACACAAACACATAGAAAGAGTGAAGAAACATTTTTATCAGTCAAAGCTGACGCCATCCTACCTGTGCCTGTTCTGACGCTATCCAAAAGAGAGAAGCGACCTATATCTAATAGTTAGCAAAAAGCTAATGTATATCCAGGTTTTTAAAGATGAATTACAGTCACGAGCTGACCTACAGATTTCTTCTCTGTTCAGGTGGTCTCAGACCGATTGTTTTGGTGCGGATCCGATTGTGCTTGCCATGTTCATATTTGCCTATATAAACCGAACCGAGGAGAAAACGCACAAGGTTTTGAAACAAATGCTGCAAACGAGCCAGGTGTGAAACCCCCCTAAGAAAGCGTTACTTTACCAAGTGAAAGTGTGTGATTGTGTATTTATCCCCTCGAAGGCTTGCCTTAGAACTTGTATGTCCATATGCAGCTTTCAGTGAGTTGAAATTACGTTCAATAAAAACAGACTGTTGGGACTTCACTTTCTGATATCATTTTAGTAGGCAGGTAAAATGCTTAGTGACAGATTACAATCAGCAATTGTGATGATATGCAAGCAAGTCTGATGTGCTTTTTCAGTTTTCGAAGCCATTAACAGATGCTAATGCACACTTCATGTTCCTCCGCCTGGCTGGCGAATATGTAAATAGTCTGCACTTATATATAGCACCTTTCTAAGCTTAACAGTATTCAAACCACTTTACACTGTGACTCATTCACCCATTCACACACACACATTCATACACCAATGGCGGCAGAGCTGCCATGCAAGGCGCTAGCCTGCCATTGGGAGCAACTTGGGGTTCAGTGTCTTGCCCAAGGACACGGCATATGGAGTCATGTGGGCCAGGATTCAAACCACCAACCCTGCAATTAGTGGCCGACCTGCTCTACCACCTGAGCCACAGCCGCCCCGTAATGAAGCTCACAGCTGAAAATCACTGGAAAAATCAGCTAGTGTGGCACCGGCTTAAGATAGCAATGAAATAAATGTATAAAGTCGAATGGGTTTGTAATGCAAATTATAAAATAATGTTCATTTTTAGGTTTTAATGAAACATAGCTTGACAACATCTAAAAAACATCAGTCTGACAACCTTAAAATAAAGCCATCAGAAATGTTGAATGTTTCATAAAGGGGCATTAAAATACAATTCTTAATAAAGTTTGCCCTGTTTATAGTCTTTTAAAACTGATTCCCATGCATAACTGATGTAGCTGCCCAAAAACACAAGATCTTCCGGCATTATTCCCTTGGGCTGCTGCCCTTTATACTGTAGATCACACAGTATAAGAGTCGGATGCCATTTAAAGACACTGGCAGTGTTTTCTCAGGCCCGCAGGAGGGGAACTGCACGTAGCCCTCAAATAAAAACACATTAAATGGGCAGTGAATGATCCGACCCATATGAATGGTTTAATGAATAGATCGTAAACAGTAATTGAATTCTGTAAGATCTATTTTGGTCGGGGATCTCCATTTGTGGTCTTCTTTTTCTCTCTCTCCATTTCTCTCTCTCTCTCTCTCTCTCTCTCTCTCTCTCTCTCTCGCTTTCTCTCTCACTCGAACAGATGTTTCCCTCTGAGCTGGGTCCAGTTCTGTCATTTCTCACAATGCTCTTGGGGAAGTGGATTTAAAGATTTCAGAGCCCTAGTATGACATGCTATTCAGGTCTTTAAGCAGTTGCAGTAACACGCTGTTCTTTTTTAATGGTGCCGCTAAAGTGGTGCTTCTTTAGCCTCTACAATTGAGCTGGACAATCGTCTCATTTAAAGGAAGGGTTAACCCTAAAATGAAAATTCAGTTTACATTTTTTTTCACACTTGCATAGTTTTAAAACCCATTTGACTTATTACTTATGCAAAAAAAAAAGAATATTTAATTAATATGTGCGGCCTGTATTTTCACAACAATTGCAGTAGATAGTAACTTACTTTAAAGCTAGAAACAACTTCATTTTGACACACATTTACGCAAAAACTTGCGCTGTTTTTAGTGTTATGAGAGTACATTGTTCACACAAGAACTTGCATTGTTTTAAGCGCTACCAGAGAAGCACGTTCACAGTGACACTTGTGTTCATGTGACTCTTCCGTAGGGTTGTTTTTAACATTATGAGAACAGCGTTCACAGTTAGGTGGGTTCACATGAGAACTTGCATTGTTTTCAGCGCTACGAGAGCAGCTTGCTCACAATGACGTGTGTTCATATAAGAACTTGCATTGTTTTAGTGCTATGGGAGAAGCACGTTCATAGAGCCACTTGTGTTCAAGTGAGAACTTGCGTTGTTTTTAGCATTATGAGAACAGCGTGTTCACAGTGACATGCGTTGTTTTTAGTGCTACAAGAGAAGCATGTTCACAGTGGCACTTGAGTTCATGCGAGAACTTGCATTGTTTAGTTCTCGCATGAACTTGTGAGCTATTGTGAGCGAATTTCTCTGGTTGCATTTTAATCACACTTATGAGATGTTAAAAGTGTGTAATTTAGCAGGTTGTTTTTAGCACTCTGACAGCAGCTTGTTCACTGTGACTTGTGTTCATGTGAGAACTTGAATTGTTTTTAGCGCTATGTTGTGTTTAGTGCTACGAAAAAACTCGTTCACAGTGGCTTGCATGTTCATGCGAGAACTTGCATTGTTTAGTTCTATCAGGATGACTCGCAGAAATTTAAGATGACGTTTATTTGATGAATAAAAAACAGAAACGTAATGTCTCTATTTGGAGTAAGCCTCATCTGGCGGTCCGAAGAATTTGTACTCGAAACAGTCATATCCTGTCGGAGATAGGAGTCAGGGGTGAGGAGCCTACCACCGTGCAGGACGGGACTCAACTGGTGGTGGTGGGGTGGTGGAGGTTGCCGTGTTAGCACACTGAAACAGCAATGTGATCAATTTTAAGCAGACTTATAAAGCAATGGCTTACATGTGATTGGCTAAGAATAACCCAGTTAATGTTGCGATGATGTACAGCTGCTAGTCTCCGCGCTAGAACTACACTACGATTACATTTCTCGCTTGAACTCTCGAGCCATTGTGAGCTAATTTCTCTGGTTGCATTTTAATCACACTTATGAGATGTTAAAAGTGTGTAATTTTTGCATTGTTGTCGTAGCAGGTTGTTTTAGCACTATAACAGCAGCTTGTTCAGGGTGACGTGTGTTCAACCGAGAACTTACATTGTTTTAGCGCTACAAACTTTAATTTATAGCGCTACGAAATGTTGTTTTTAGTGCTCCGAAAGAATCTGTGCTTGTTCACAGTGGCTTGCGTGTTCGTGCGAGAACGTGTTGATTTTAGTGCTAATCGCAAGTTCTTGCGTGAATTATGCGTGTCACAATGAATGAGTTTTTTATGTTGCACTAACACCACGTAAGTTCTCGCGTGAACAAGTGACCACTTTTAAATGTGGTATCTCTCATAGCGTGACCAAAACGCACAAAATCTTCAATGTCATTTTCAGCAGCTGTCAGTTCATCGAGCAGCAATGTTGAACTCTTTCTCCCCCTAATCAAGCTCTCTAAGACTTTTGTGATTGTTAATGAGTGGCTTTAGCAGCAATGACAGGTTTAATTAGATGTGTATTCACTCACACTAGCAAAGCTACAGTCTGGCTGACATGCATGTGCACTGTAAGAGAATTGTGTGTGTGTGTGTGTGTGTGTGTGTGTGTGTGTGTGTGTGTGTGTGTGTGTGTGTGTGTGTGTGTGTGTGTGTGTGTGTGTGTGTGTCACTGTAGTTTCAGCCTTAGACAGCACACCCACAGACCAACTGAAACCAATTGCACACAAAAACAGTGAGAGCTGACAAGCTCCAATCTGACTAGCGAACTTCACACAATTTCAGGGAGTCAGAGTTCACAGGTTTTTATCAGTCCAATGGGAAACAAACTTCCCAGACTGCTACAATTCTGTACTTGTGGTGAAGTATTCATTTTCTTATTTACGGTTTCAACCTATACATATCAGAATCAAGGACAGTACTTTAGTGACAGAGTAAATATTCAACAGTATGACCCAGTTCTGCTAATAAATGTATCTTGTGTATGTGTTGAAGTGCTGGATGATACATTTGGTTCCCAGCCAATTATGCACAACGTTGCTGTCTCCCTGGAGAATTTCAGAAAGTTTGTGTGTGTCTGGGATATGATAAATATTCACGACCCAAAACAATCTCCTCTGGTATGTGTGTGTGTGTGTGTGTGTGTGTGTGTGTAAAATGGAATACAAGTGTAATGCTTAATGCATAGTATCTACTGTGTACTGCATACTTTTGTATGTAATATGCAACAATATTTCAGATGGTTGTATGCCACATTGTTGTCACATGAGCTCATTACATTGCATGTTTATATCAGCAAGTGCCATCCAGTTATCTCAGAAATAAATAGGATGATTGGCATTTGATGTAGTATGCCACACATGGTTATATTGTACATATATTTTGGTTAGGAATGCATCAATTCAAAATTTGTGTGCCGATACATTGTCCTATTATTTAAAATACTTTTGAATGCTATCTTGTTTCAAATCACTGATCATTAATTACTCAACTTAGAAGGAAATGTATAGTATAAGTCTATATACTGTATGTCCTCCAAGTTTTAGAGTAACTGGTCTCAGTTATAAACAAAACACTTAAACAAAATACAGATTATGAACTCTCATTAAGCCTCTTTTAAGGCTCACATTAAATTGGTAAGATTTCTTAATTTTTTTGACAGTATGAATAGTTCACTAAAAATGAAAATTTTCCCCATCATTCACTCTTCCTTATACATAATTTACTCTCATCCCATGTGTATGACAGTCTTTTTTCTACCGAACACAAACAAATATTTTTAGGAAAATATTTAATCTCTGAAGGTCCCTACAATGCAATTGCAAATGCTGCATATCGCGGCACCGTTTTGTGGTTTTCATTTTAGCTTATCGCGGCCCATTTGGCATGTTTCGCGGCCGACCCACTGGCCCGCTCGGTTCTCCTGATGGCCAGTCCTCCCCTGATTGGCCCCAAAGTGCGTCAACCCACCGGGAAAATGCCCGGTATGCCAGATTACCAGTCCAGCCCCAATAGATAAATGTTTTGTTTTTTGGCTGTTCAAGGCTCTCGGGAGCGCGCATAAACGTCATATCCTTTGGATTTTCCCGGCAAAAGCGACCCGCTCCCTTCGCATGAAAATCAGTCTACAGGTTTTAATAGGCAACCTAGGAAGTCCGGGAAGAGCTCATTTTTTAATTTGCGTTACAAGCCGTTCACACATTGGCAAAATTGTACATATTGCACCTTTAAATCCACGTCTTCAGAAGCGATATGATTGTTGTGGGTGTGAAAAAAAATCTATATTTAAGTAATTTGTTTTACTATAAATATCCACTTTCACTTTCACATTGTTCTTGTGTTTTTGACGATTCGCATTGTTCATGCATATCGGGACCTAGTGGGCAGGGAGGAGAATTCATAATAAAAAGGACTTCAATATTGATCTGTTTCTCACCTGCACCTATCATATCAAATGTGGTTGAGTGATTATGAGAGAATTTTCATTTTTGGGTTAACTATCCCTTTAAAGAGTTAGTTCACCCAAAAATTAAAATGATCCCATAATTAACCCACCCTCAAGCCATCCTAGGTGTATATGACTTTCTTCTTTCAGCCAAACACAATCAGAGATATATTAAAAAATATCCTGACTCTTCCAAGCTTTATAATGGGAGTGAATGTTTTGTAAGAAAAACATCCATATTTATAACTTTATAAACTCTAATCACTGGCTTCCTCTATTCTCTACGCTTCCGCATTAGTCAGTTCTCACTGGAGCTAATGTTACGCCTACATCATACGGCAGAACTCGACTCTATCATGATCGTGTGGACGGCCGTTACCAGAAGCCAGTGATTATAGTATATTATTATTCTTACAAAAATGCCTCGCTTCACTTCAGAAGGCCTTTATTAACCCCCTGGAGCCGTATGGATTACTTCTTTGATGGATGGATGCACTTTTTTGGGCTTCAAAATCTAAGGTACCATTCACTCCCATTATAAAGGATATTTTTTAATATATCTCTGATTGTGTTTGGCTGAAAGAAGAAAGTCATATACAACTAGGATGGCTTGAGGGTGAGTAAATTATGGGATGGTTTTCATTTTTTGGCATTAAAGGCATCAATCAAATTGGTTAAATTTTAACGTTAGTTCCACATCATGAAATTCTAGAAGTGCATAGCTTAGAAATAACTCTGCTACTCTGCAGTCATTGTCAACCAATTCAAAGTAATTTCACACAAGAGACATTTTTGTAGACATGCACTTCAGAATCAGTACTATGAGTAAATAAGAGTAATAAGAGTAATATGTTAGTATCTGAATGCAGCCACAGACGTTTGTGTAGTTCTGGAAGTTTGAGTGGTTTTTGTTTGTACTCACCAGGCCGTTGCCATGTTGTGTGTGATCTGTGTTGTGTTATGTGTGTCCTCAGTCATGCTGTGTCTGGTCTGACTGCAGCTGTGTTGATGATGTTGCTCATGAGGTACTGATGGAGCTCCAGGTTGAACGGGCCGCCCGTCACTCTCCTCCTGCGCAGGGCCATGCCACTGACTGCGGGCCTGTTTCAGCCAGCGGCCCCCCAGACCGCACTTCTCCAGATAAACCCGACACACCTCATAGTTCATGGCAGAATAATACAGGAAGTCAAGAGCTAACAGCACCATGACGAAAAATCCATAGATCCACACGCCGATTAATGCAGAGTAATTGCTGTGACAGAGAGAAAAGATACATTTAGAACCTCTTAACATAAAACTGAAAGTCAAAAGAAATACTTGTAGTTGAGTAAAGTAGAAATATTTAAAACCACGATAAGCTAAAATCCCCCCACCCTCTCTCTACTTTTGTGCCAGTTGCTATGTAAAATCCCAGTCCAGCCCTGTACATACAGTAGGGCTGAACGATTTAGTCCAAAAAAAAGCAGTCATGCATATTTTGAAAAACATTGCAATTGCGATTTGAACGGTGATATGATAATTAACATTTAAAATGAAACCTAGTAAGTGTTTCTTTTTGACTGAAAATTAAGTCATGCATGGGCACACAAAAGTTGAGCGTTCATGGCAAATTTGCAGCAAATTCGCCACTGATAATTTTCACATGCAAATGAGCTTTACAGCAAACTTGCTGCAATTTTTCCATTGTTGCCAAAGATTTGCTGCAGGTTCACCACTACTGCAAACATCTAGCCAACAGTTGAGGCGAATCACATGCATGTTAAATATACATGTGAAACTATTGAGTGGCAGAAAGACCTTATTCACGCTAGCGCCATCTTTGATTTTTAATGGGAATGACATCGAGGCTATGAGGGATAGACTTGCCATCTCTTCAATGGCATGAATGGATTAAAGCTATATAAAGCTCCTAGATCAGATCTGATTTTCCACAACTCGTGTTGTCTGAAGTTCTTTGTAAACTGAATGTTCTTTGACAGATATTTGATCAATGTTTTGTCCACTGAATGATCCAAAAACACTTCAAACTGCAAGTCCATCCCTCACAGCCTCACTGTCATTCCCATTAAAAATCAAAGATGGCGCTAGCGTGAATAAGGTCTATTTGTGGCTAGTTTGCCAGAACTCTTGATATTTTTGTAATGCAAACATGCTCTACTCCCTTACAAAAAATATATAGTTTAGGGAAACTAGTCATAAACATAACAAATTGTGAGCTTGTGATTCACTGCAAATGTTTGCCAGAAGTTTGCAGCTCTTCACTGGTTCGGAGAACCTACGGCAAAACTTTAGCAACAATTGACAATTTTCCGCAAGTTTGCCGCAAATCTCATTTGCATGTGAAAATGATCAGTGGTGAATTTGTGGCAAGTTTGTGGCAAATTTACCATGAAATCTATAATAGCTAAACATTAACTAATAGTGGCCTAGCATGTTTGGAATTATGCAAATGTGCAATATTTGTGAATTTAGAGCACTGTAAATTTAACACGCATAGTTCATTAGCCTCTAGCTTGCTTTATATGTGTAAATATGGGAAAGGGAACAGAGCTGCGCACATACACGAAGCGCAGCGTGTGCAGACTAGTTATTTATTTAAATTGCAGCCTTTGCAGTTTAGAACTCGTAAATATTTAAATTTGATTTCGATTAATTGTTCAACCCTAACATACAGTATATATGTAACCATCTGATGCATATTGTACATTTTTACACAGAAAAAATGTCATTTTCATAAGCAAGCTCACTAAAAAATTTTTACGGTGTCAAAATAAGAATTTTCAATGAAATATGCAATGTGACATACTCGTAATTTACGACTTTGTGTGAAGTGTGAATATAATCCCGATAGCATGTGAAGGTAGCATAACTGCCAAGACACATTTCTGCAATTCTGCTTCCTAATTATGGACACTTGTCTTAGGTTGTTGACATCAGTGTGGCATTAATGCATCCTGCCTAGAGGGCAAAAACAGCTGGACACACAATACCTCATATCTGCACCAGACTGATAGAAACATTGAACCATCCTGTGCAAGCCAACTCTGAAAGATGTGAGTGCTTCTGAGACTCTATGAGGGTGAATTAACCTCAGGCCCACAGTGAATGTCATTGGCTTTATCGTACTGACCACTGATGAGAATGAAATGGCTTCACATTAGGCTGTCTCTTCTTTCAGTAAATGCCTTAAAGGGATCGTTCACCCAAAAACGAAAATTCTGTCATCATGTAACTTATTTTATTTGCAGAATACAAAAGGAAACGTCAGGGGGGTGGAAAGTCATGTAAGTTTGGAACAACATTTTCTTGCAGCTAGGAAACTCACTTGTGAGCGTAACCGTCTGGGGAGGTGGTCAGGTTGACCCCCATGACTGTCTGAAACTCGGTCTCGTTGCAGCAGTACTTGAAGGCTGTGTTGTTATGGTGACAGCAGAACATGTAAGTCTTATTGTCTGAGAGACGAGGACAGTGGAATCCAAAGTGATAGCGCCCCTTGTGGTCAGAGTAAGGTTCACACACTCGGAAATGCGCCGAAAGAGCTGTAAAAAAAAGTGCAAAAACAGGACATTTAGTGTGCAAAATCGTAGGATGTATGATAGTGAGCATGAAACCAATATTTACTTTTTTAACACACATTCCTGGTCTAATTTGTGTGCGACTTTTTGCTGGACGTTATTGCAATGCAATAAAATGTTTGCCTTTGTCACCTTTCATCAGTTTACTCCGCCTCTGGAACGACTTTAATTTTTGAATGATGTCACCAAGCACTCCCCCGCCATCTTTGATTTTTAGAGGGAATGACAACGAAGCTGTAAGGGATAGACTTAAGCTGCGTTCACACTGCCAGTGACACGCAGTGACAAATCAACCTCATCTCGTTCATTTTCAATGAGAGCCGGTGACTTCCGGCAACACAAGCGTTGGCGACCATTGGCGACCGGATGTGGCCGTGGTCAGCGGCACGACAAAGTTGAGAAATGTTTAACTTTATGCAAATGAAAAGCGACTTTCGGGAGCGACAGCCAATATGAGAGAAGATGGTAGAGCTCGCGTGATCCTAATATTTGAATAATAATATTAATTGTAACGAAACGGTGCTGTTAAGACTCTCCATACACACCACTAGCGACCTAACCGCCAGCCACTGGCGACATGCAGCGACAAAGTAGCTGGTATTGTGAACGCAGCTTTACAGTCTCTTCAATGGGCTGTATACTGCAGTTTAAAGTGTTTTTGGATCGTTCCACGGACAAAACATAACATAAACATGAAATATCGGTCCAAGAACATTCAGTATACAAAGAACTCCAGACAACAGAAGTTGTGGAAAATCAGATGTGATCTAGGTGCTTTATACAGCTTTAAACCCTTCATGCCATTGAAGAGATGGTTAGTCTATCGCTTACAGCCTCGTTGTCATTCCTATCAAAAGATTGTGCTTGCTGGGGCCTGGGTAGCTCAGAGAGTAAAGACGCTGACTACCACCCCTGGAGTCGCAAGTTTGAATCCAGGGTGTGCTGAGTGACTCCAGCCAGGTCTCCTAAGCAACCAAATTTGCCCGGTTGCTAGGGAGTGTAGAGTCACATGGGGTAACCTCCTCATGGTCGCTATAATGTGGTTCGCTCTCGGTGGGGTGCGTGGTGAGTTGTGCGTGGATGCCGCGGAGAATAGCGTGAAGCCTCCACATGTGCTATGTCTCCTCGGTAACGCGCTCAACAAGCTCGTGATCACGTGATAAGATGCGCAGATTTACGGTCTCAAATGCGGAGGCAACTGAGATTCGTCCTCCGCCACCCAGATTGAGTCACTACGCCACCAAGAGGACCTACAGCGCATTGGGAATTGGGCATTACAAATTGGGGAGAAAAAAAAGATGGCACTAGCATGAATAAGGTCTCGGAATCAGAAAAAACTGCAGTAGCGACAAAATGTTTCTGTTTTAGTGTTGCCGTAGTTACTCCATTTAGACTCTATAAGGCAGAATAGTAAAGAGTGAATAGGAAATAGAGTTGGGGCATGCCACAGGCCAGACTTGCACTGCGTCACCCACATGAGCGCCACAGCCTAACACGTTTGGAGCATGTATGCTAACCGCGGCATCAAAGCGCCAGCATTAACCGTCGGCTGTAATGGGAAATAAATCTTCAGCCAAGTCCTTTTATTAAAAAGATATGATTTTGAGTAATTCATTGCATTTTAGTATATTTTACAGATTTTATGATAATGACAACATTCAGTGGAGTCTTCAGAATTGGTAATCAAATTGTAAGGTGTTCTGAACTATAAAAACATGCTTGGAATAATTTCCCTCTGATTCTGGAAGATTCTAGGGTGAAACGCACATGCTTTTTTTGTTGTTGTTGAATATGACAGTCACAGTTGTGGTACATTATTCATGTCAGAATTCAAACAGAGAGTGACAGCCGGCTCTGTGCAACTAACCCATGTTGACACGATTCACCCCGAACAACCCAAACAGAACAGCCAGACATAACAACAGCTCACAAACATCAAGTGTGCATTCAGTTTTCTTTCAAGTCAGCACCAGATACGTTTGTTTTAAATTTCTACCGCAAGTTTTATCCTAATTGGCTCGGATGCGATCATAGGTGAAGATGAGAAACAGTCCTCTCAGTTGAAAGTGTTTATAATATGCTCTGTAAAACTCTCATAAGTGAAAATGTTCATTAATTTTAGCTTGAGTTTCTATTTCTGTCAGGCTTTGCCAGATTTTTGTTTAATTAGAAAAATGTGCAAAGCAAAATAATAACCATGGTTTGATTTTAAGAGCTTTGAAAAAGGCTAAGAAGTCTATAATCGCTTTGATGTCATGATAAAGTGAAGGTCTTCTCACGATTCTCAAAACTCTGCAAGCCAGGAAGTGAATTCATTTAATTCATACATATTACATAAGAAACATTTCAACAGCGTTTTCAAACAACATTTCAATAACAAAAGTCAGTAATTAGTCTGAAGGCGAAACACAATCACAGACAATCAGAATATATTTGATGGTTAATATGCATGGAGCTGTATGTCTTTATTTAAATCTTTACAATAGATTAAGTATCTCAATTATATCACAAAAACGCTTGTGTGCCTGCATGGTTTCTCATTTAAAATCCGTTAACTTGCAGAACCATCAAATTGGGGAAGTAAAATGGTTTACGAATGCCATTTCATGTTGAAGTTTGGACAAGACCATTTAGGTTGTAAAAGATGACATTTGTGGTGAAATTTTTGCAAAATATCAAGTGGTTCCTTACATGTATCATGACAATTCTGGTGAAATATCCACTGTGTGGCACTGGTGTGTTCACACTTGTAGTTCGGTTCTCTTGGTCCTCTTGGTCCGGACCAAAAATCAAAATGATACATTTAGTCCTGGTTCGTTTAGCGTTCACAATGGCATTTTTAACACCGAACTTAACGATACAAAACCAGGAAAACTTCAAGACCTGATTGGACAGCTTTTATGACGTATATTTTTTGACAAAACTTGTCGATCATCCAAAACAATGCTGGCGAAATGCGCTCGTTGGATGTATATATGTATTTATTTTTACCAGGGGCCGGTTGCTTAAACATAGCCATTAACTTAAGACTGCATCTAACAATTAGTTTGACTAGCTAAAGATGCCATAGAAAGCCTGTTGCATAAAACAAGCTCACAGTTGTCTTTAGTAAGACTGTCCAATTTGCATTGCATTGTGGGAAAAATAAGACACTGAACAGCTTAAAAAAAATGGCCGACAGTGGACACTCAATACATTTTTTATTCGCTGAGAATATTTGCTTATTAGAGGACTACAGTGCTTCAAAATGTATTTTAATGAACACATTTAGTGATTTAACCCAAATAATTAAAAACACAACATTTTGTTACCATTTTTGAAGTCAAAGTCTTCAACCAAGTCTCAACTCAAGCCCCTTTCAGCCCCCACTGGCTCAGCTGACAAAATGGAATGTAAACAAAAGTTAGCCTGAGGTGTGCTGTCTTACATTTTGGGGTTTGAAAAAATTAAGACCAACATTTTAGACGACTAACTAGTAAGACTAGTCTAAAACAGTTTTATGCAACCGGTCCCAGCTGAGAACTAACGAAGAGCTAATAAAATGTGTAAAGGAGTCAAAACAGCGCCCATCAACATTCCTCTGTTGCACACACAAATGAAGATATGCTGCAAGGACGGCTGACGGTGGTTCCGACGCCTGTACCGAACTGTAATGGGCAACATAGCTCCTACAATGAGAAGAACTAGGTATGCTTGAGGTCAGTATTAGGCAAATGACTTCCTGTATTTGGTCCATTTAGATGTCTTTGGTCCATGTTGCGTTCATATATCAATTGAACCGCACCAGAGTTCGTTTGGAAGCGGACCAAGACACACTATTCAGGCGGTCTCGGCCCGCTTGTTTAGCGCACACCAAGGTTCGGTTGACAGCATTCACACTTGTTCAAATGAACCGAACTAACAGAGCAATCACACCAGAGTTCGTTTTAATCGAACCAAACCTGTCAAGTGTGAACACACCCTAAAAGTGAATTAAATGTTCTCCCAAACAGATGAGGTTTTAAGGTAAATGCGAGTTTTAAATCGACAAAACCAACCTCCCAGCCCAAGTGTCTCGCTTGTCGACTCATGTGCTCTTCAGGACTCGTACTCCGGTCCTTCACATCACAACGGCAATGTTCTATCAGTTGAGCTACGGTGCAATTTGATTGCACATGTTTGTAAATGTTAATGTACTTGATTATCATCGTGCAACCCCGCACACACATGCATGGACGTTGTATTTTGGCTTTGCTATACACAACGTATAATTTAAATTCATTTAAACCGACTGATCTTAGTTCAGAAGACAATCTACAGTATGCTGTCAGTAAAGGGTTCAACTTTTGACGGATCATGTGACAAAACAATATGGCGCCGAACACAGCAGAGTTTGTCTTTGAGAGAAATGCCAACAAAACTTCATCTGGTAAGAAACCTCATTAGGTTTTTATTGTAAATGGTCTGCACTTATATAGCGCCTTTTTAACCTTAACGGTATTCCAAGTGCTTTACACTGTGTATCACACACACACACACACACACACACACACACACACACACACACACACACACACACACACACACACACACACACACACACACACACACACACACACACACGTGGCAGGGCTGTCATGCAAGGTGCTAGCCTGCCATTGGGAGCAACTTGGGGTTCAGTGTCTTGCCCAAGGACACTTCAGCATGTGGAGTCATGTGTGCCGGGAATCGAACCGCCAACCCTGCGATTAGTGGCCAACCCGCTCTACCACCTGAGCCACAGCCACCCCTTTACACTGAACATTTCACAAATTAGTCCCGCTGTCCACATATGAGGACATAAATTTTTAGGAAAACTATTTGGGCTAGAAATATTATAATATTTCATTTATTTATTGGTTTATATTTTTTTGCTTGTTTATTAGGTGCTACTAGTTACAAATTATAAAGGGATATGAAAAATACACACAGCAGTCATGCTCAGATCTCAGGAGGTAAAGTGATGCAAACGTAAAAACGTATGACCGACCAGATCATGCGCTATAATAAAATTGTTTAGATGTCATAAGATAGCATAGTGTGAGGGACTTACTTAAGTGTTTATGAACAGATAATCTTCCATTTTACTCATTTTGTGTGAAAGGGAATAAAAGTAATTGTTATTGTAACATCTCTAGTGTTGATTTCATCAGATAAACTGCTGTGGTAAATACAATAAGCCACAAAAAATGTATTTGCAAAAATATAGGTTTAGTAACGTGATTATATGAGACCAGGTTGAAAAATGACCAATAGAAATTTGACTCCATGAAAGTCACTGTATAATTCGCACACTGCGAAGGCATCCTCTTTGATAGACATTATAGTAATAATAGTGACTAATAACTAACATCACCATGACAACAGAAGGATGTCTATACAGTATGTCTAAAAACTCATGATGACATCCTCCAATTCCATTCCTATTTTCTCCATGCTGTCCAAGTGCAGAGAACATAACTCACACCTTCCATTAATAATTAAAGAGGTTTTTCGATTTGATCCAGTTTTCTGACACTTAATCTCACACAATCCTGCCACCCAATCAATGTTATGGAACTTTCACTCTCCCAGCGGAGTGAGAACTAAGTTAGACACCATCTGAAGGTCTGTGAGCCACAAATGGACAATAGAAGAAACAATTTGGACAGCTCAGAGAAGTCTGGTGTTTTTTGTCTTTTTTATTTTATTTTATTTTATTTTATAAATCTAGTTTTTATTTTCCATTTTGTTATATAAATAAATAATGGGCACACCAGACCTACTTGGAAGTAAAAATCCCATAAATATAGAAACGATATAGATTTATAAGATATAGATTTTCAACTATATCTTATAAACCTTTAAAGACAGACCCACCGTGAGCTCTGTGGTTTTTCATCGATGGTATTTGCTTCTGTTAAAGCCATCAGTCTGCGTTATATTTCAACTTAATTGTGTTTCATAGCCGAATTTCAGGCGAAGAACTACACTACCCATGATCTAGCAAAGAAAGATCAACCAATCAGAGAATTGCAGCGAACAAAGCACTTCAAAAGAGCTTTGCGGTGACCATCCACTTCCATGACATACTGTGAATGATGCAATCGAGTCGGCCTCACTACACTTAAACTGCTTGTATATTTGCAAATAAATTTATATTTTGCTATAAGATTAAGATATATTAATTCTACGTTCATTAATTAAAAAAACAACTTTAAATCAACAGTTTTATATTTTCCCATTGTTTTTAATTCCATTATGTGATTTGCAATGCTTCATGGGATTGTAGTTCATTCAATCATTAAAGGCTATAAGTACACAGTCTTGTACATTTGTCTCTCTGTCTGATTTCCAAATATACATATATGTTTTTTGCTTTGAATCAAAGTTTCTAATGTTGTGATTTACCTCTGAGCAGGTTTGTTTAGTTCATGGTTAAGAACTCTTTTATGAAGGATGTTTATAAAAAAAGGGAAAATACTTTTATTGTGCACTATTGGGGGGAGGGGCATTCTCATTTGAGAGAGCTTTTGATTGGATAAAAATCAGTGTAGTGCAGGATGAGTCATCGATTTTTTTGGTTCATTTTCATGAAAGAGAAAACTGAAGTATAAAGTGATTTCCTTTCTTGTTGTAATCATAAAGTTAACAGAATCTTGTTATATTTATGCTTAAAACAAGAATAAAACAAACAGTTTGCTAATGGGAAAAGAAAATTATACTTAATTCAAGATATATTCTAATGAAAACAAATCTTAATATCTTGTGCACTGTAAATGTTGTTTTACTTAATAAAATAAAAAAAAAATTTTGTTTTAAGGATGTTCTGATTATTTAAAGGAAAACAAGACATTATTTTTCAGGAAAGGTATGTGTGACAGGGCGGAGGGCGGGGCCGGGTCGTGGTGCTGCACAGCCGGCCCCTAATCAGGCTAATCAAGCCTCAAAGTGGGATAAAGACCGACTGGAAGCTGCAGTGAGAGAGAGAGAGAGAGAGAGAGAGATTTACGGGCAGCTGTCCGACACCTTTGTGTGTTTGTCTTTTTGTTTAGTTCGTCATTAAACTATTATTTATATCGTCAAGCTGGTTCTCGCCTCCTCCTTTCCATTAATCCCTTTACACTGGTTCCGAAATCCGGGAAGGAGGAGGGATGTGCCGTAGTGGAGTTCCCGCCGCTACCATCCACCCCAATGGAGCAGCCGTGGCCATCCGCTGGAGGACGGAGGAGCCTGGCCGCCTGGAAGCGGAGGAACCTGGAGCGATTACCGCTGCCAGGGGCAGGGGAGACCCCTACCATCCACCAAAAAGTAGCGGGGCATTCTGTCCACCAGGGGCCGAAGGTCTGCCTGCGAGCCGTCTGGGGAGGCATGGCTGTCGTCCATTAGAGTGTGGAGGAGTGGCCGAGGACCAAGCTATGGCATATCGGGGAACCGGATTGACTATACAAATAATATTTAATGAAGAACTTCAACAAAAAGACAAACACACAAAGTTGTCGGACAGCTGCCCGTAAATCTCTCTCTCTCGCTGCAGCTTCCAGTCGGTCTTTATCCCTCTCTGAGGCTTGATGAGCCTGATTAGGCCCTCCGCCCTGTCACAGTATGTTTTAAGGGAGCTCAGTTTCTACAAGTCCACAGGGCCGAAAGCTCTCCATAGTTGAAAACACTCTAAAGCGCTTTTTTATGTCTCATTCCTGATATTTCTACTTGCTCATATACACGGAATGAACAGTTATTACATCAGGACAAGTACCATCATGACATCTGTACCATCAGTATCATATTACCTTCAGTAGATAGGAGGAGAAAGATGATGGTCAGGATGTTGAAGGAGTGATCGTTGGTGACACTCATCTTCGTGTCCTCCCTCATGGGAGGATGGAGACATGAAGCCTGGCAGCTTCAGCTGGTTCTAGATGTCATGTTCTACCTCCAGCTTCTGTTCATGACTCTGACAGTCTGCCAGCACACCTGTAATGGATGAGGGCAGATGTTTTGATCAGGGCCGAATGAAAAAAGAATTGCAGCTGGTCATGTACTGCTAGTACTCAAGCGTCTTGGGTACTCAACCTTGCAGGATAACCAGTATGGTATTTCTTATGAAGCCTAATGGAGGCACCAGCAGCAATATAGTCTTTAAGGGCCAACAACACATCTGGTTATTTTCAAGTAATTATATTTACAAGTTTAGCACATGAACTGCACCTCAATGACCATATTTAAACACACACCAATACGCTGATGTCTATCAAAAAGCCGCTTATTAAAAAAAAACAGACGTTTATACGAAACTTGAAATCATTGGATTATTCCCTGTTTTTGATGTCTGAATGTAAAGCACAAAACCTGTTAAAAATGTTTACATGAAGCATGAAATTGGGGAAATGGGCCAAAATCTACATGTGGCAATCGTTTTTTTTGCTTTAACCTTTTATTTTACCCCAATTAAAGCACACCAAGGCGTTTACATGACCTTACATGTTGTTGACGCTGTAAGATCGTGCTTATAAACGCACTCAATGTTTCGCAATTACCATTGTGAAGCTCTACGATGCCAGAATTATGAATTCTGAGCTTTCCAATTAAAGTAGGGAATCTCAATGTAGTGATCAGTGGGTGTTTCCAAAACAAGATGGACGTTTCTGAACTATCCAATGAAAGAAGGGAACCTCAATGTAGTGATCAGTGGGCGTTTCCAAAACAAGATGGACGTTTCTGAACTATCCAATGAAAGAAGGGAACCTCAATGTAGTAATCAGTGGGCGTTTCTAAAACAAGATGGCCTTTTTTGAACTATCCAATGAAAGAAGGGAACCTCAATGTAGTAATCAGTGGGCGTTTCCAAAACAAGATGGCCGTTTCTGAACTATCCAATGAAAGAAGGGAACCTCAATGTAGTGATCAGTGGGCGTTTCCAAAACAAGACGGACATTTCTGAACTATCCAATGAAAGAAGGGAACCTCAATGTAGTAATCAGTGGGCGTTTCCAAAACAAGATGGCCGTTTCTGAACTGTCCAGTGAAAGTAGGGAACCTCAATGTAGTATACAAATCATGTAAAGCAGTTAAAATATTCCCATCTCAGTTTGAAAATGCCCACTGATTGGAAAATGCCTATTTTTGTCCTGCAGAGACACAAGTCTCATTCGATGTTCACTTGAAAGCTGCCATACTTGACCCTGACCTCAACATGATGATGCATTTTGGGTCATGTAGTATTTATCAATTTCTGTATGATTTTTTCACTTCAATTGATGACCATCTTGTTTACACCCTTGCTATCAACTTGAATGGGAAAGACTCAAATCTCCAAGCATTTGCTGAGCTAACAGTTCAACACCAATCACCAATTTGACAAAATTGATATCACTCTTTTAGCTTCTGTAGCCCAACCAAGCTAAAAAAACAAAAAAACAAGCTAAATGCAAAAAATCTAAAGTAAAAAATCAAGCTAAAAACATTATTTTCAGGTTGGTCCATTAAGGAATGTAACGACCAGGTGATTCCTTTGACAATTTGACTACGTTATTCTACAAGTGGATCGTCTCCTCCCTATACTGTCTCTGGTAAGTGTCTACATTTATTAATTTGGCATACACTTTTATTCAAAGTGAAAGTATATTTGAGGTAAACATTGAGCATTAAGCACTTGTTCCCTAGGAATCAAACACATGACCTGGTTTTGATCAAATGTGATTGATCCTAGTTGAGCAGTCTTACTCAAAGAGGTTTCATATGAACTCCATTCTTCCCTGACTGATGCCTAGAAGAGTTTATCGAAGAGACAGTAGCTCTAATTTTAAGCAACACTGCTGGAAGACTTTGTTAGCGACAAGGCATTTTGTCACAGATCGTCTCAGCTGTTAAACGAGAATGAAAAGGGTGGAAACATTTTGGAGTCAATTACACAACCACAATTACTCCCAATTGATTCATTGCAGATTTAAAAAGAGTTCTTAATGCAATCAATGTAGTTAATCTGCATGCTGTGATTGTTTATTTCAAGTTGCTGATAGATACGATGTTTGTTGCAAGTGTTTACTAATTGCATTTAATTGAGACTGATTGAGCTGCTCTATAGGAGGGGGAAACTCAGACAAAACATTTGAGAAAGACTCCATACACGAGTCACTTGGTTTAAGAGTCAAGCTCTGTCTTTTGTTCCTCTTCTTGTTACTGTTCAGTGGATAATAAAAGAAATCTATGTGGAAAGAAGGTGTTGCTAGAGTTTGTGCTCAAAACAAGATTGTATGAATTTCCTCTCTTGATCTTAGTCACTTGAAGTGAAGTGGGGTTCCTCGACAGTTGGCTTGCAAAACATGAACTTGCATTGTCAAAGCTTTAGTTTGTTTCACACGGAAAGAACTGAGTGTCTTTGTGCGTCAGTACTGATGTAGAGTATATGTAAAGTTTTAAAGTGAACAAGAAACTGCGTTCACAGCCCATTTTACTTCCATCGTCTGATATATTTCTTAGGGAAATAGGATATTCAATGAGGAAAAAGTGGAGGGCGGAACGTAACGAAATCCAAGGAAATTGATGGGAAATGGTCTGCACTTATATAGCGCTATTTTAACCTTAGCAGTTGCTTTACACTGTGACTCATTCACCCATTGACACACACACACACACACACACACACACACACACACACACACACACACACACACACACACACACACACACACACACATACATCAATGACAGCAGAGCTGCCATGCAAGACACTAGCCTGCCATTGGGAGCAACTTGGGGTTCAGTATCTTGCCCAAGGACATTTCGGCATATGGAGTCATGTGGGCCAGTAATCGAACCGCCAACCCTGTGATTAGTGGCCAACCTGCTCTACCACCTGAGCCACAGCCGCCCCAACAATTTGATTGAGTTGTAAAAAGTGTAACATACAAGAATGGAGCCAGGTGTTTCAAAAATAAGAGGGATTTGTGATGTCAGACGAAAACGAAAGTCATTTCAGAGGCGAAACAAGTTATTACATTTAGACTAAAAGATTACAAAGACATTTTTCTATGAAATAGTGTGCATTAAAATGTAAATAGTACATTTGTTACTTCATTTTGAATTTAAAAACAAATTTCATGCTGTGTACTTTCTTAATAATTGTCCATGGTCTTATTGTGCATGATAGACAAAAATGTTAGTTTCATATATTATTTTTCATATTATCACCTCTGTAATGTCTATATTGCGGACATAAAAATATGAACCAATCGGAACCCTGAAGGGAAAAATCAAGCACCCCCCTTTTGATATTTTGTTTCACTTCACGTCACATTACAGAAGTTAAATGTGTTTCAGATTTCGACTCATGCTGCCTTTAACGTGAATGTTCAGTGTGCTGAAAAAACTAGATGTAGTTAACTAGTTGTTTGGTGTAGTTAAGAACTTGTTAAGAATCATAAAAAATCCTCTAACACACAAGTTTGTGAGGTACAAAGCTAAGGCTTAAGATGATGATCATAAACAGACGTTACACAGAAATGTCAGGAAATTGTACCGGAAACGTTTTTAAATATTTATATTTAACTTTAATCTAAGTCAACAGTTACTAAACTGATATTTACCTAAATCCAGAAATAATTACAATATTTCAAAGGAACATTCTAATCAGCTCTTCAAATGATTAATAAATCAACTAATAAAACGCAGAGGCTAATAACATGCTTAATTTAGGCAGCCTTTATCTCTGTGCCAGTATTTAAATGTTCAAAATGAAATATTGAATGCGTCAGCTGTCTTCATGAGAACACTTACGCCGAAAGGCTTACCGCGGCTTTCCGATGATTATGAACGGAGCGAGAACAAGGCGAGAACGTCATGTAATATTTTTAGCATTTTAATTTGGTGTTGAGTGTCAGATTGTGACACATTTCTCCTTTAAAACAGAATCCTTATCTCGCTACTGTTCATTTCTGTCTGGTGAAGATTTCTCACCAAAAACATGCATGTTTCCTTCATTGCTTCACAGTGGATCTTTATCAGAGGAACATATAAATACTGAATGTAGAAGTTTATGTGCATCCATGCATTATATGAGATGAGTATGCTCACAAACAGTTACCATGGTAACCATCATTTCTGCCAAAATTCTTAGCTACTACAGTTAAAACTAAAATACAGTTTAAAAATGTATGGCTGGAGCCACATTGACAGCCCAATTTCTCTGGGATGTAACACAATAGGGCCTTGTAAATACAGATACAAAAATGAAAGTTTGTTCTGAACCAGAATCTAAAAGGATATTAAGATATCTTCAATAATTCTGGAGTTACAGGCACTCCAACTTTGGGAAAATCAGCACAAAAATCGCCCCCTCCCATTTTTAAACTCATGCCATTGGCATATAAAGCATCCAGTGGTGCTGAAGTCAACTGATTTAAGTAATAGACTTGCCTATGTCTGTGTAAAAATTAAATATCGGCACTGCCATTTTTCTAAGGTTCCTTTTTTTACCTGTGGTTTTGCCCCAAAATCATAGAAGAAAATTGTTTCCCGCAGAATAATGATAACTCCTTAAATATTGATCCATTGCACTTAATAGTTTGGCTATCATCACTATTTATGTTTATATTTCACCAGTGAAAACAAAAATCCAGGGACGTCTGGTTCAGTTGACACGTAATGATCCTTTGATATTCTTGTCCTAGATTTCTCGGGTCCCTCCAGCAATGTAAATCTTTGGGATTTGGCCCAATTTATCATCCATTGGGCAACAAGTCTGTTCGCTAAGAAATGTTTACATTTACATTTATGCATTTGGCAGACGCTTTTATCCAAACACTTATTACAGGGACAATCCCCCCGAAGCAACCTGGAGTTAAGTGCCTTTCTCAAGGACACAATGGTGGTGGCTGTGGGGATTGAACCTACAACCTTCTGATTACCAGTTCAGTGTTTTAGCCCACTACACCACCACCAATCTCATGTTAGTCTCATGTATTTTAGTGGAAAATATAGTCTACTGTAAATCAGTGGTTCTCAACCTTTTTTACCCAACACTACTTTGCTCTCAACGCCCTCGTTGAGAAACCTTGGTTTGTAAATTGTAAGGATTATCTTCCTTCTAGTCTGGTAAATCTTGGGGGTTTTTGTGTGAACAAATTAAGCATTCCCCCTAATGTCCTGTTTTCCCATTGTGTTGTTCTAAATCGGTCGGTACCACCCATTTCCTCCAGTATTGCAGCTTCTTTGTCCTCTTTGAAGATAATTTCGTGTGATTAAGCATAGCTCCTAAATTTGTCATAATTACTGTGGTGTGTCACTTTACATTCTTAACCATCTAAGCATAAAATCGGTTGCATTGATTGACTTTAGCTTAATGCTACAGCAAACGCCATCCATCACAAACACGACAATGTTTTGAAGCCCTTGTTGTCACGACGGCCCTAAACTGTTGTCTAACCACTTTTCTACACTCCACTGTTCTACACTCCAAAATTAACCTGCAGAACAAGTAAGCAAAACACCCACCCATCCACACAAGCTAATGTGTGTTATCCGCATTTGCTAATATATAAATAAACCTGAACAATATAGCGTTGACATCTCTCGATGTGGTGGGACTTTTTCAGAACCGCTGATGTTCGTGTCACTGGCCTATTGCATATTTGCCCTCCATTTGTGTGCGGGACCAAATGTCACATCTGTGCGGAGTGTAATTTACGTCCAGTGACTGACTTATTATAAGCATCTCTATTAGCATAACTTTTGTGACTGCGCTGACTTTTGCATCAAGAGTTTGACCTTCCATACTGATGCGTTTGACCAGACCAAACTTTAGTACTGATGGATGTAGCCTGGAACAAATATTGGCTTGCCACATGTTGCACCTTGCCAGTGCCTGGTGAACCTAACAAATTCACTCGCTCTCATTGAAAGAAAGTCATATGGATTTTGAGTAACACGATGCCACAATTGATTTTTTATTTTATTTAGTAGTGACTCCCTGCCAGTCACTACAATGGCAATCAATGTACATAGATATACCAGATATTGACTACAATGTCTATATAAACCGGTTTCGATTGCATTACATGTGAAAGACAGAATGGACAGAATACATCAGAATTGGGTGCAGTTGTTGTAAAATAAATGTTAGAATAATTTTGACCTCTGCAAAACAAAGATCTTTACATTGGTCGTGCACGAGGCCTGTCAAGTTACATAAACACTTTATTAGCACTTTCATATAGTTACAAAGAGGGCCACTTTGCAAACTCCCAAACAAAACTTTAACAAGCCAGAAAATCTGCCCTGAGACCAAACACTCTTGCGTTTAAAGTCGTCCAACCACTGGAGTGGAAACATATCTTCATTCACCCACACGTATGTCTGTCAGATGAGAAATGAGATTACACCTCAAAGAGACGCGCTCTGCACAAAAGCGTTTTTCTAATTCAGTTAGATGTTCTTCTCTTTTGTTGTTGAGTAAATTGACTAATTTGTCATTCAGAAGATGCTTTTATCCAAAGAAACTTGCAGTGCATTTATTTAAGGGACAATCTGTATGGAGTGATCTGATTTTAAAGGGATAGTTCACCCAAAAATGAAAATTCTCTCATTATTTGCTCAACCTCATGATATTGCGGATGTGTATGACTCTCTCTTCAGCAGAACACATTTGAAGAAAAATGGAAAAATATCTCAGCTCAGTAGGTCCTTAAAATGCAAATGGATGGTGATCCAACCTTTTGAAGCTCCAAAAATCACAGACAGTCATCATAAACGTCATCCATATGATTAAATTAATGTCATCGAAAGCAATATGATCATTTTTGGCGCCAAGAATATCAGTATTTAAGTAGTTTTTAACTATAAAGCAACGCTTCTGGTCATTCACAAAGGGCTGAGTTCACGCGGTCTTTCGTGTGACGTATTCGCATTGACATGTTACGGATGTAATCTCACGATTTTCTCTCGGTTGAGGCATCCAGGATAAGCACACAAATACACAAGTAAACAAAAGGATACAAATACAGATCTAAACCAAAACCAAAACCAAAACCAATGAAGCTTCTGTACTGCGTTACTGCCATGAAAATGCAGTTCCGTATGTTACGTTTACATTTTACATTTATGCATTTGTGCAGACTCTTTTATCCAAAGCGACTTACAGAGCCCTTATTACAGGGACAATCCCCCCGGAGCAACCTGGAGTTAAGTGCCTTGCTCAAGGACACAATGGTGGTGGCTGTGGGGATCGAACCAGCAACCTTCTGATTACCAGTTATGTGCTTTAGCCCACTATGACACCACCAATTCTATATATGTTACGTTTTTTCAACACGATTGCACATTTGCAATGCGTTGTCCAAGCATTTGTGTCTGATTTGTTGCCTGAGGCCCAAAACATACTTTACGCAAGTACGCATACACAAATGCGCTTGCTTGGCTAACACATGGCGTAACAAACCTCAGTAGTGGAGGGGCCGATAGAGTTACCTTCAAAAGTCTGTGCCATTTAAACTGGATGTGTTATTATTCAGGTAAGTTGCTATTAATATATACTGACTTAAACTTACTTGCTCAACAGTATTCTCTTCAAACTGTTGTTCACCATGACGGTTAACTTGAAAGAGAAATCTCACCGTTGAAGCGGACTTCTATACTAATGACTGCTATAGCGCCCCTTGAGGCAACGGTGAGAATGCGTTCTGCCTTCAGTAAAACTCTTTTTAGTTTAAAAGGCCACTTTGCATGACTAAATATTAAATATCAAATATGATTTGATTGGCTGTGATTATGTCACATAAGGGAAGCAGTTTTTTGCAGACAAAGGACTTGTACAGACTGCCATTAAAAACCTGATTTTTGCATATCCAGATTGTATCCAGTTTTTGATAGTCTAGACAGCAAAAAAATACTTCAAATATATTGTCTCCGATTTTTTTCAGATGCGTCTCAGTCGTGACGCTCTGGCTGCTCAATTCGGATTTGAAATGGTCTTTTGCGTCACTCTTAACACGACACACAATGATGACGTTGTGCACAGAACATCACAATATTTACCAGTCGTTGAGTTTGTCTTGTGCGACGGAGGAGTTTTGCACCGTGACTTGACAAGTCGAATTTTTGGAGAGCGAGATGATGCACATGTACGCCTACGTCATTACCAAAGCAACCCATGCAGATAGGTTGGTTATGTCTGAATGCGCAAATCTGATTTGATCACTTGCAATTAATAGTGCGGACAGTCAGCCTGAAAAGATCTGTTTTGACAAATAATCAGATCTGCCTGCAGTCTGAACATAGCCAAAGTGTGTTTGTACCTGTCGCTGAAAACGTAGAAATTTGAATGTTTGGAAAACAAATCGGAAACATCAACGTTTTGAGATATGACAGAACTGCGTTGGGCAAAACTGCTTATGTTTTTTTGTGTACATCTGGTTCATCCACAGTGCTTATTAAAATCATTTTTCACATCTAACAAAAGTTAATCTCAATCGACAGCATTTATTGCGCAATGTTGACAACAAAAAAATACATTTGGACAACAAAATCTACACTTATGGTACTTCAATGGAAGTGAATGAGGCCAATCCTTAAATGTGAAAACACTCACAAGTTTCAAAAGTATAGCCACAAGACATAAACAATATGCGTGTTAACATGATTTTAGTGTGATAACATCACTTAATAACCTTTTCTATATAGATACTTTGTTTCCATGACGATGTAACAATGTAAAACCCTAAAACTACCACAAAAAAATTATTAAAACATCATATATAGCTCAAATAATACACCAGTTTTATCAGAAAAATGTATGTAAATGTGCTTATAAAATTATAAGCATCAAATTTCTGCATTTATGCCCTCCATAAATTGGCCCCCATTCACTTCCACTGTAAGTGCAAATAATTTTTTGTTGTAATCAACATCATTCCACAAATGCTTTGCAGATGCAGAATTGTTTTGAAGAAAATGGCTTATTTAATTTTTTTAATCTGATACATTCACAGTCCATATCAATAGCGGAGGCTGCATGACTCGTTTTGCAACATTTATTCTCATGCAAAACAAGGGTTTCCAATAGCAACAGATCAAGTCTACAGGTAGAGCTCAAACTTCATTAAAGCATAGCTGCCGTGCTGAATATCTGCCTTAAACCTCCTGTTCTCGTCTTCACCCTGAGGATTTCATCTCGAACACCTCCCTCTCTCCACGCTCTAGAATTAAACCCGGAATATCTTCCCCGTGTCATTATCTAGTGGTGACAGAAATACTCATACAGTGGGGAGATTTCTAATGAAAGCCAGCTGTGTTTAATAGGTGGAATTTATGAAATGACAGGGATCTAGAGAACAAATTATTCCACAGCATAATACAGGAGCGCCGTCATTGCTCTTCCTCCCTAGCAAGTCAAACAGGCTCACTGTGCGAGAGAATGCAAGCTATTATCAGACTTTCTAAGAGGATTCAGTGGGCCACAGCCATACATGGAGAATTCCTATAATTCAGAGAGGATTTTAGAGAGCAATTGCTGATCTGGAATAAGGAATCTTTCTTTTATACTAGTTTTAGTTTTTAATGGTCTTTTAGGCAGAAAACGTCAAGGCTAGGATATACTTAGTTTTTCAATGGATTTCTATATGATTGTTCAAACATGCATGTTGTTTAGTCAAGTCAAGTCAAGTCAAGTGGTTTTTATTGTCGTTTCAACCTACAGTTAGTACAGTACACAGCAAAACGAGACAACGTTCCTCCAGGACCATGGTGCTACATAAAAACAACAAAGGACCAACACAGGACCACATGAGACTACACAACGAAATAAAATACCTATATAAAATACCTATATATACCTATATAAAGTGCACGTGCAAACATGTGCAAAGTACGGGACAGTACAACAAATGTCTGACAATGAACAGGACAATAGACACAGTGCAGCGCCGACCAGTACTCAGTAGTGCAAAAAGATGACAGTTTCTAAAAATGTAAACATAACATACTATAAGATAGTGTTCTATGCACATAGCAGTTATTGAGGTAGCAGACAGTTATAAGTGACAGTAATTAAAGTGCAACTCAGGACACGTGTGTGTGTGTGTGTCAAACCAGTCTCTGAGTATTTAGGAGTCTGATGGCTTGGGGGAAGAAGCTGTTACACAGTCTGGCCGTGAGGGCCTGAATGCTTCGGTACCTCTTGCCAGACGGCAGGAGGGTAAAGAGTTTGTGTGAGGGGTGTGTGGGGTCGTCCACAATGCTGGTTGCTTTGCGGATACAGTGTTTTTTGTAAATGTCTTTGATGGAGGGAAGAGAGACCCCAATGATCTTCTCAGCTGTCCTCACTATCCTCTGCAGGGCTTTGCGGTCCGAAACGGTGCAAGTCCCAAACCAGGCAGTGATGCAGCTGCTCAGGATGCTCTCAATAGTCCCTCTATAGAATGTAGTGAGGATGGGGGTGGGAGATGTGCTTTCCTCAGCCTTCGAAGAAAGTAGAGACGCATAACTAACCCAGATTAACCCATACTTTTTTTTGGTAATCAAAATTATGCCACAAATGTTGTCGATTTACCTTCACTTGTATTGAACCTGCATTATTACTTACATTTACATTTATACATTTGGCAGATGCTTTTATCCAAAGCGACTTACAGTGCACTTATTACAGGGACAATCCCCCCGGAGCAACCTGGAGTTAAGTGCCTTGCTCAAGGACACAATGGTAGTGGCTGTGGGGAACGAACAAGCAACCTTCTGAATACCAGTTCTGTGCTTTAGCCCACTATGCCACCACCACATGATATCAAAGTTGGTCCCATTTACTTTATTAACAAACCTGTTTCCTCTTTTCACAATCCAACCAATTCCTTAATGGGAGTTTTACTTGAAAATACATCAGATTACAGCGGTAATGGCTTGTGACAGTTGTTTGTGTACTTAACCTCTTCTACTCTGCAGGATTTTTGGGCTGCTGCCTGAAATTTTTTATTTAAAAACTCCCTGTTCACACATGCAATGGACAAATTTCATAAAAATTTTATAATTTTACAGATATCCCACTATATTTAAAAAAAAATGATTGCAATAATTAATAAATAATATTGTATATGTTCACAATTCTATGGCAGATATGATTTTTTTGGGTGTAATTATTTTTTAAATCATTTACGTCTTAAGTTTAAAAGCATGCCATTTCAAACGTCTTATTTTATTCCATTGGATGGCAGCAAGTACTAGAAAAATATATATTTCCTCTTTCACCTTCCATCACATTATACTGATCTGAAATGTAGGTGGTGCTCTAATGCATTTTAGACTTCACCCATAGACAACCAGTCTTTTTTTGTGTGTGTGATGAGAAGCATCCACTCTGTTTTGTTGAATATCTTGGCTTCTGAGTCATCTAAAAGCTAGGTGTCATTGGAAAGCAGAGAATCCCCTCTTTTCAATGATGTGTAATAGTTCATATTCTACAGATGGGAACCTATTTTGCCTATGATTTGTTGCTAATATGTTTTCTACCTGATTCTAAGCTTTCAAATTATACCACATATGCCTAACTTATGCTTCAAGGGACTTCAGTGTTTTAAATGTTAAAACGGCTTGCCATAGCACCTCCACGTAGAGTTTAAGAGCTTAAAGTAGTGACGCTACTAACATAACTGCGTTTTTCAGTAGAGTGGCTGTAGATTAGCTATTTCCACTGTTGAATACATCGTGTAGCAATGTAGTGCCACAAAACACTACATTTGTCACATTGTACAGTGTCATTTTAGAGAGTCTGTGCTTTCAGACAGAACATATCCATGAACTAGTTCACATAAACGATTCACTGATGCACCGATTTAAAGGGTCTTTGCCTTCTTTTAAGCTAAATATTTAGCCAATTGCTGCTGTTTTTTTATGTTGATTGTAAGTAGTTTTTAACCCGAGATATTGTTCAAAACTGGATGCTATTTCCTTAAGTTGTGAAATACTCTTTTGAGGGAAGCAGAATGGGTCTTCCTTCAAAAACTAAACCCAGTTGAAGGTTAACGCCGCCCCGGTGACAGTGAATCTGCTTTGGTGCTCCGCAGGGAATTCGGAAAAGCACAGAGTCTATCTAACACTCATCACACACACAATCACACCGCAGAAAGCTCTTGGGATCACAGATATGATAGACCCACTCTTCTTATCTAAAGCTATTTGTTTAGTTTTGGCTCTGGCTGCAGTTTTGTTGGGTTTGTAGTTGTATTTCCTGACAGCAGCCCATAAATAACTCCTGACCTAGTGACACACAGCAGGGTTGGCATCTCTGGAATGGTATTTGACTGGACAGTTTCTTTTCAATGCTATAAAAAGAAATGTAAAGAGGAAACAGTGCACTGTGAATTAAACCAAGGTTGGGCGAAGATTTTAAGGAATATCCCAGGTTCAAAACAAGTTATGCTCAATCGAAAGCATTTGTGGCATTATGTTGATTACCACAAAAATGTATTTTATTTTGAAAAAAGCAAAAGTCTGGATTGCACTGAGGCACTTACAATAAAAGTGAATTGGGGCAAATTGAAAACATTAAAGTACTCACTGTTTCAAAAGTATAGCAACAAAACAAACAGTATGCCTGCTAACATGATCTTAGTGTGATAAAATGACTTATATCCGTAGTTAGTGTAGTTCTAGCGGGAAGACTAGCAGCTGTACATCATCGCACCATTAGCTGCGTAATTCCCAGCCAATCACATGTAAGCCATTGCTTTACAAGTCTGCTCACAATCTATCACATTGCTGTTTCAGTGTGCTAACACGGCAACCTCCACCACCCCACCACCACCAGTTGAGTCCCGTCCTGCACGGGGGTAGGCTCCTCGCCCCTGCCTTCTATCTCCGGCAGGATATGACGGTTCCGAGCACAACTTCTTCGGACCGCCAGGCGGGGCTTTTAAGCCAAAGAGAGATATTATGTTTCTGTTTTATGTTCATCAAATAAATGCCATCTTAAATCTCACTCAAGTCTGCGGGTCTTCCTGATAGAATTGCTATGATGAGGTAAACCTCCAAAAGTTGGTCCCCATTCACTTCCATTGTCAGTGCCTCAATGCCTCAATTTTTGCTTTTTAAAGAAAAGGAAGGATGGTATGAGAAGGAATATTTGGTAATCAACATTATGCCACCAATGCCGTTGATTAAGGTATTGAACCTCAATATGCAGAGACAACTACAGTATAAGGAATTTGTGGGTTGATTTCCCAGGAAAAGTGTATCTCAGGTGCTTTCAAATATCAGGTGCTTGGTGCATCATGACCAGCCTAAAAGAGCAATATTGTCTCAACCAATAATGTGAGTTTGGGGCGGGACTATCTGTTTGCCTGACCAATAACATGTTTGAAACCAATAGCAAGTTGCATACGGTGATTCTCCTTTAATTTGATTTACTTAAATTCCAATTCCAGTTACAATTCTGCATCTTGTTTGCAACCTCAATTAATTTTCAACTGAAATTCAGTCATTGAATTGGAATAAAATGGTATTTTCAATTAAATTCTGAATTAAAAAGTCCAGGAAATAAAATAACAACTTCTTATGACACATTAGTTACTCATAAACAAAGCTGTACAGGTGCATCTGTAAATCAGCATTGCTCTTGTGTTTGTGTTTACACACGATTCACAGCTATTAAAGGCTGCACATTAAACACAGATTTTTCACCCTGTGTTAACAAGGCTTGTGAAGTCTGGATAACCCTCATCCACCCCCACCCTCTCTCTGATTGTTTTCAGTGTAATACAGTAATGATTTGGTATATTAACTCGAGGAGAGATGCTCTGGAGAGCAGATCTTTCTGATGGGGGGCACTCGAAACGTAATGTGGGAATCAAACAATTAAGAATGCATTTATGAATACAGATTAGATTGCATTAACTTTGTGTGACTCAGAGCACTCTTAAATTGAATTTGTGTGTCTTCTACTAAAGCTAGGGCGCACTGAACAACTGCATCACGCACAGGTGGATGTTTGTTTTTCATACGCAGTTGATGCTTCGTTATTTCAATAGAAACCGTGTCTCTTATTTTTGTGCAGATTTAATTAATACAGGATGGCAGCAATTGCACTCTGGTGCTTTGTACATATTTTAATCACTTTCAAGGCCCGAAACGTGCTCTTAAGTATGTAAATACTGTAAGTGTGTTGTCCCATTGGAACATAACTGTCATGTGTTCTTGAGTTACTAAATGTCAGTACTCTAGGGGACGATAGTTACCCTCTTTAAAATGCCATTTTCTGTAAATGGACGTGTTGTTATTCAGATAACTAGCCATAAACATGCTGACATTAACTACTGTAGACTATTCAGCAAGGTTGCTCCGCCATGACAGTAATTGGCAGTACCGCCGCTCCCTAAATGCAGACTACGCAGAGTGCGTTGTGCACCAACTCACTAGGGGGGGGCACCATCTTACCTTAGGAGGGCACCAGAAAGTCCACCGACTGCCCTTACTCACATGTTATACGTTAATCGTGGACTCGAAAGCAGTTGCCGAACACAGATGATCGCTCCGCCCTCGTATTACGTGAACCCCTCTACAATTTGGCATGCTCTATTCCCACCGCTAACTAGGTCCTCGTGGTGGCACGGTTACACACCTCAATCTTATCATGTGGCTCGCAGTGCATGACACCATGGAGACTCGCAGCATGTGGAGGCTCATGCTATTCTCCATGATCCACGCACAACTTACCACACGCCCCATTGAGAGCGAGAACCACTAATCATGACCACAAGGAGGTTACCCCATGTGACACTACTCTCCCTAGCAACCGGGCCAATTTGGTCACTCTTGTCGCTCAGCACGCCCTAGATTCAATCTCGCTACTCCAGGGGTGGTAGTCAGCGTCAATACTCACTGAGCTACCCGGACCCCCTGTTTATACATTTTAAAGGGTTACAAAGACTAGTTGAAATCATTGTCTGTGGTAACTGACAGCATTCGACAGAGCGTTAAATTGAAAATGACCCCGAATATTTCATTAAGAACAGAGGACTTTGACTTGAGACTTATAAACTGAACTCTGTTCTTTTGAACGATAATAATGGGTTTCCGCCTGTCATTCTGATAATCTATTAAGGGGTCTTTATGTCGTCCATTAGACAGGAAACAATTAGCTGCAACGTCGCAATTAAGGGTCTCGCAAATGAAAGGACGACTAATACTGAAACTTGCCATAATGCATCAACAATGCTTTTAGTAGGATGCGGGCAGATAAGAGGTCTGGTCTAATGTTTTGACCCCGCGTTCTGCCAGGAACAGACCTTTATAACTATCCCTATTTAACGTCGTTAGAGAAAAAGAGCCATTAAAATAAGGCTTCTTGCTTTTAAAATGTTACAAAATGATACAGTTGAAATGTTGATACTAATCAATTTCCTGAATGGACTGTGTGGCTGAAAACATCTGATTCGCTTGCCGGGAATCAAGATAATGTAACAGATAGCAGGAGTCAAGATATCTGATCGGAAAACCATCTCGGCATTCACTGTGAGCTGCTACATAATGGATGGTGATGGTTTAAGAAGCCTGTACTTTCCCTCACAGAGAAGAAATACATGACAGGTAGAATCATGATGATATAAATGGCTTCTAATGGTTTTCTAATGCATATTCAGGATGAGGCACTTCAGGGCTTTTGGCGTCATTAGTAATTCATAAATTATAATAGAGAAATGTACTGTAGGTCATGACAAATGTCAGTCTTAAAGATCATGCTTACATTTCGAAAACAATCCAAGCAAAGTCTTATATGCTCAATCCTTATACATTTACATGTATGCGTTTTGCATACGCTTTTATCCAAAGCAACTTACTGCATGTTTAATCTATACTTTTTCTCAGTATGTGCTTTCACTTGGAATTGAACCAATGGCCAACGTGTTCCAAGTGCAATGTTCAATGCGTATCTCAGCAGTTTTGAGGTTAAATGTCTACTGTGTTGTGCTAAAAGTGAGTTAAATGTTCTTCCAAACAGATGAGGTATTTTAAAGTAAACTCAAAAATGCTCTTTTGAGTTTCAAATCAACAAAACCGACCTCACTACCCTCAACCTTAAACCTAAACCTAACCGATAGTGTCAATAAAAACTACCTGGTCTCATATAATGAATTCTACTCTACATACATTTTTGCATATTGACTTTTACGTGCAACTTTCTACGTTTCGCTGCATTTTCTGGAGAAATGAACACTAGAGGCGCTACAACAACTGCGTTTTAATCATTGTCACACACATTTGCTGTACAATTGCTGATTATGACTTTATGAACACAATTTTTCGCTCTATTACTCTTAGACTTCTATGTTATGATAAAAAATACTTTAATGCATGATTTGAAAAACTACATTTTAACATTTGTAGTAAAGACCCACCTATATACTGTATATACACACACTTATTCTGTTATGAATAGCTTGCTTGGTAGCTCCCCTGATAGAGTGTTGGACTTTAGTCTTGACAACCGTGGTTCGAGTCAAGCCAAAGACGCACAAATGTGGTAGTGACACGAAATGAAGTGGTTGTTTCAGCACATGCTTTTCATTTCATTTGCATTCGAAAAAACCTAACATCGGTTGGGTTTACTTGTTGGTTAAGGGCAAGAATATCTGTTTTGTTTAACTCTCATTTATCTTTTACGACACTGTTGGTTAGGTTTAGGGTAATGTTTTAGGTGTGGGAGGTACATTTTACTATGTAAAACCTCCATTTAAAATTCACCTAAAATTGTCTGATTACAACCTCATTTTTCTTGGTTTTGGCCCCCCGCTGGACATTTCACTTGAAAACTGCAGTAAAACGCGTAACGAAGCACGTCATTTTAGTTTTGCAGTGCTCAAGTAAATTTAATAAGATCAGGCTGCAAAAACAATCAAATTTGAGATGAAGCACACAATTGCTGAAGCAACCACGTTATTTTGTGACACTTTCGAGTCACGTATCGAATCTCGGGCTCTTCAGGACTCGTATCCTGGTCCTTACCATCACAAGTGCAATGCTCTATCAGTTAAGCTACTGCACCTTTTGTTTGCTCTTGAGCAAGCTTGTGAATGTAGTTTGCTATTGTAATGTAGTTTAATGACAATCTGCTGTTTTACTCTTTGTGATTTGCGGGAAAGGAAATCAAAGTCATTGTTTTAGCACCACTAGTGTTTCACCAGGAAACTGCCACGATATGAACAACGTGCCATATAAAAATCATATTAACGTGATTCTACAAGACCAAGTTGCTATTACTCTAACATGTGGAAATGGTCAAATAATGAGTAATGCAGGTAAGTCCAGACTGGATTTCTGGAAACCAGAAGGTATGTTTGGACAACTGTGGAAATGTGATAGTTTGGTTGTCATGAATACTGTTTTGATTAGCTGAAATGTTGACTAGTGTCCACCCCAAACTTGATCTGTCGATTCACTCTCAGGGTTCTGTGTTTCCCATACTGTGTCTGCGTGTGTGTGTGTGTGTGTGTGTGTGTGTGTGTGTGTGTGTGTGTGTGTGTGTGTGTTTATTGTTCATTATCTTTGGCAATTAGAGTCTAAGCTGTGGGTTCTAAATGGACCGGAACGTTCTATTAGGTCCTTTTGGCCAAAGGACCTGTCATCGTTATATGTTGTTCCAAACTGGAATGACTTTCTTTGTTCCATGGAGCACAATAGGAGATGCTAAAATGTTCAGCCTTTGGAAAAAAGATGCCATGACTGAGACTAACATACCACTTAAAGGAATATTCCGGGTTCAATAAAAGTTAAGCTGAATCGACAGCATTTGGGGATTATTAAATATATGGCTATTTGATATAACCGCGGTTATTTGAGATGACCGCGATTATTTTGCACTTCAAATTCCAATAACATTTTAATGCCCAAATGAAGGAATTTAAAGCAATTATATAAATGCCATCAACGGCACATTTGTGTGTCATTCAGCTGAACTCCGACTCTTTTGCTTCATGAGATTTAAAATGTTTTACTATTGCATTATATACAAATAGAATAGACAAGTTGAATTATTTTTCGTTGTAATCAACATTATGCCACACATGGCATCAGTTAAGGGTGAGTTATGATGATCGACTGTCTCTCTCACCTCTCTGAGCCCTTGAAGAAGCTTTTAACCCCAGAACAACTCCAGCAGGACCATCCCTGCACTTAGTGTCCTATAAGTCACTTTAGATGATAAAAGCCACAGCTAAATGGATAGGGACTGAGATATATACTTATATCTATTCTCCTCCCAGCACACACACACACACACACATTTCAAGGGCAAAAAAGCAAGGAGTCCAATTTGTAATTTAGCTTGTTTATTCTAAACAACAATATATTGACTCGTCTTCTTCTAATGTCCTATCTATCTGTCTATCTGTCTATCTGCCTGTCTGTCTGTCTGTCTATTTGTCTGTCTATCTGTCTGTCTGTCTGTCTGTCTCAGTGGATACTGTATGTGTTTTTGGATGACTACTGTGTGGCTTTGTGGTTAATTAAAGGGAATAACGCGCTGTCCTTCAGCACATGAGACTCACGCTGAGAAGTTGATGAAAACTTCAGTGCTAATTACATCACAAAATTCATAGAAGAAAACAGTGTGATAAAACAACTGCAATAACAGATTGGCAATCACTCGCGCATTAATTCACTCCTGGCTGCTTTATGGATGTATTGGGCAGAAGGTGTGATCCGAGTACCAAGGTGTTTGTTTTCTGTCTGTTTCCATGTTTTATTGATGTTAACACTCTAATAGGTGATTAATAATTCATCCAGTCATTTCTGTCTAAATGAGATGCTTCAGAAAAAAGCAAAGCTCCTAATCTGACTATTAATGAACATCACATCTCGTGGACTGATTGCACTGTTCCACTCAGGAACACAATTTATTCAACTAATACACCAGGTTCCTTTTGTTTTTCATGCTTTTTTGCACATGTAATCACAAACACACACATTTCAGTGTAAACCCTATCATTAAAGCTCACACACAATGCTGGAACACAGAAATGTCCCTTTTGTATTCTTGGAAGACAACCAACACCCCTGTTCCCGTGTGTGCGTGTGTGTACGTGTGTGTGTGTGTGTGTGTGTGCGTGTGTGTGTGTGTGCGTACGCACTGTCGAGCTCTCAAACGTGCCTGTTTCTAAGTTACCAGCTTGGCTCCATTTGCCATTGTAATTGCAAAGCACCTACACTTATGGTACATTTGATGGCACTGTACCATGATTGCCATATTCGCATTCCATTGAACTTAAAAGTACTGCAAGGTACTTCAAAGAATACATAATGGTAATCTTACATAATAGCAGTAGCAATAGCAATAGTGTAAAATAGTATTGTGAAAAAACAAAACAAATGGCATTGGTGCAGTAGTACCATGGTCAATAACATGGTGTTAATGATATTACTATGGTAACACTAACATTAATAAAATATTGTGTAAACAGTACAATGGCCCAAAATGCATGGTATTACTAAAGTAATACAAAAAATAGGTTAACATATTATACCATGACCAAAAACATGGAATTACTGTTATTAGGCTACTAGGGTAATATGGTAACATGTTTAAAATTACGGTATTAGCATAGAACAATGGCCACTATAGTATTGGCGTAAAAGTAACATGGGCAAAAACATGGGTTACTGTTATTACTATGGTAACATTTAAAAACAAATATATGGAATTAACATTAGAGTAAAATGGTATTGGTATTGGTAATGGTATTACTAAGGTAACACAAAAAATATGGTGTTTAGGTCCTAATTCTATGTCCAAAAACATGATATAACTATATTAAAATATAAAATGATGGTAATACTAAGGCTAATACTATTATTACTATGGTAACACAATGGTAACACCTTCACAAATATGGTAATAACATAACAAGTACCACGTCCAA
Organism: Xyrauchen texanus; assembly: GCF_025860055.1. Lineage (NCBI taxonomy): Eukaryota > Metazoa > Chordata > Actinopteri > Cypriniformes > Catostomidae > Xyrauchen > Xyrauchen texanus. The sequence goes on from NC_068324.1 coordinate 3,858,570, forward strand.
AGAAATCATGGTATTACTATGGTGACACCAAAAAACTCTGTATTTAGTATAATGACCAAAATAAAACAAAAGTAATGGCATTACTATGGTAACACTAAACAATTATTGCATTATATTATAATGCCATGGCCAAAAACACTCTAAAATGATGGGTTAATATAGTACCATTGCCAAAAAAATCACTATGGTAACACGATGGGAACATGTGAAAGATATAGTATTACCATAGTACTATGTCCAAAAATCAAGGTATAACTGTTACCATGCCAACAAATCATGGTATTAATATGGTAACACACAAAAAATAGTATTAACATGGTATCATTGCTATGGTAACACATGGGTTTGATTCCCAGGGAACACACAAACTGATACAATGTATACCTTTAGATAAAAACGTCTGCCAAAAGTGTTAATGTAAATATTGTGTGTCTCTCTGTTTTATTCTCTATTTGTGTGTCTTTGTCATTTGGCTTTTGACCACTGAGGTGATTGTTTGTGTCGGATGTGGGGGTTAATGTTGGAAAAGTTATGATTTCATGTGGTTTGATTATGCATTTTCTGTTGTGTCTATTTGTTTTGCTGCATGGAATCAATAAACATTGTTTATAACAAAAAATATATATATTGTGTGCGCCTCAATCAGCTCCCTAGTTCAGTAGTCAGGGCACTGATCAGGGAGTCTGCCGTCTCAAATCAATGAAGCACTGAAACGTTCGCTCCCTAAAAATTCCCAGAATGCACCGTAAAACCAGACTGCATCGTTGCTCACTATGTTCTTTCACCAGAAATGTCGTCACATCTTCTTAAGTCTCTCAAGTCATTAAAAGACGAGCACAAGAATAAATCTATGAAGTCAAAGCCTTATTTTGTTTTAAAGAGATACTGTTCGTAATGTCTTTCATCCATAATGACCATGAAAGGCAGACAATCTTTTAAATATTAGAATAGTTAGAAGTAGATTAAAAATGCTCTCATTCTTTCACAATAGCACTATACGTTTGGATATTTACAATGAATATGCATTACAGAAAAATTGTTGATTAATAACAGCTGCATTTCAACGTGCAATCTTGTTACGACGTAGGGAGCTCATTGACATGCAGCAATTGTATAAACTTATGGTGTAATGGCCAAAAAACCTGGTATTACTGGTATAAATGTGGTAACACGTAAAAAAGATGGTATTCATTTATTGTACCATGGGCAAAAACATGGTATTACTATGGTAAAATCTATGGTATTAACATAGTACTACTATACAACAAAAAAACAACAACATGGTAGGACCATGGTACCATATAGAGTAAAACATGGTTGTTTTTTGGGGGGGGGAAATAATAATCAAAACGTGATAATCAATGCACCATGTAAAAAAACAAACAAACATGGTATTACTGTAGTATCATGCCCCAAAACCATGCTAAAATCATGTCTAAAATTCATGGTAATCCATAATACCATGTCCAAAGATCCTTACATAACTATAGTACCACATCCATAAACCCCTGGTACTTTTTTACTAAGGAAAAGCAATGACTGACATGTCTCTGTCTCACTTTCTTTAAAACCACATTCACCCACAAGAAAGCAAACACAAATCCCGCACCTGATAAGAGAGAGTCAGCTAGATTGATAAAGAGGTGAGAGAGACAGAATAAACAGTTCCTCAGTTCTCTGATGTCTAAATGTATGGCAATGACCCACACACTAAACAAACTAAAGCTAAACAAAGTCTCTTTTCCATCTGTGGGAATACAACTGGCTTTCAACGGCTCTGGAGAAATACTAGTTGCTTTCCTGCTTAATCAAAAACAGCAGTGGCACTCACCTCTGTTTCCTTGGGTGGGGGAATCCCTTTCAGAAAGAAATCCCTTCTCACTCTTTTTTCTCTCGGTCTGTCTCAGTTTGTCTTTTGTTGCCCCTCAAACACTTTTACAGCAAGCTGGGTGGTCGTTGACACAGAGTTCATCCTGGTAAGCCAGAGTCCCTTGATGTGTCAAAGAGCCAAATCTGCAGACCTCACTGATGAATCCAAGAGCTCCAACTGGTGAGAGAGAGAGAGAAAGAGAGAGTACAATGAGAGAGGGAGGGGAAGGTAAAAACCAGTACCCAGAGACCAACTGAATGAGAGAGAGAGAGAGAGAGAGAGGGAAAGAAAGAGAGAGAGAGAGAGAGAGGGAGGGAGAGAGAGAGAGAGAGAGGGAGGGAGGGAGGGAGAGAGAGAGAGAGAGAGAGAGAGAGAGAGAGGGAAAGAAAGAGAAAGAGAGAGAGAGAGAGAGAGAGAGAGAGAGAGAGAGAGAGAGAGAGAGAGAGAGAGAGAGAGAGGGAAAGAAAGAGAGAGAGAGAGAGAGAGAGGGAGAGAGAGAGAGAGAGAGAGAGAGAGGGAAAGAAAGAGAGAGAGAGAGGGGGAGGGAGGGAGAGGGAGAGAGGGAGAGAGAGAGAGAGAGAGAGAGAGAGAGAGAGAGGGAAGGGTTGTGCAGGGAGAATTGTGTTTGTTTTGAGGTTTTGACAAACCTGGGCGTTTGGCCATCTTTGTGTCTGTTTTGTGTGTATATGTGCATGCTTATGTGTGTGTGTACATACAGTTACCCCAAAAAGTATTTGGACACTTAAGACACACTTAATAATTCATTTTATTCTATTACATAAACAAATGGTAAGCCAAGAGGCATTTATTAAAACAAAGTACACTTTCCAAGCAAAACGTGTCACCAAAAAAAGTTTGTTAGGTATGAAATGTTAAGGGGCGAATCTCACAAAAACATGTCCAGGTCACATATGACCAGAAATCAAGAGGAAGATAAACCAATTATGTATTCGAATTATTATGTTTTAGTGTATATGCCATTTATTTTCATGACAATTTGTGCACTTTTATGCTTGTTTCCATTTTGCAACTGGACATTTTACAATAGAAATGTTTATTAGTCCCATTCTTTCTATTAGCTTCTTATCAATATATTCTCATTAATACAGTATGACTTTATTACAGTAAAAGTACTGTACAAGTACGTTTTTAAAAACTATTTTAAATATCTAATTTTGTTCCTTTTGATTTTGGGGTGAAATATGATTAGGAAATGTTTTTCATAGGACATGTGCTTTGAGATTCACTTGTACAGGGTTTATTATTATAAGACTCAATTATAAGAGCTTATAAACAATAAAGGTCAATGAGATGTTCTCAGAAACATTGTAAAACTAACCTGTGTGTGTGTGTGTGTCATCATTTCATTAAGCATTAATCTAATTTACTCTGACACTCCTCTGTGTGTCCTCTTTGTATTTTCGATCACACAAGGTTACGTCTTTTATTCAAACACACACTTATACAAACACGTTAGTGGGCTTGACTGTCAGTGATGACATTGTACCAGTATTAATGACTGAATTACTAACATGAGTTTCCTGTGTGTGCGTGTGTGTGTGTGTGGGTGAGAATAGGATGTCTCTGACTGATGATGTAACGGTGTCCCTCTGGTACCTGCTGGCCAGTGTGTGTAAACCACATTCCCCAGCCTCAAGAGGCGCACTAGCGACTGACGCTAGCGGCTGTAGCCTTTAGTGTCCTCGTTCGTGCGCCCGCCTTCAATGCAGGAGACACCGGTTTGAATCCCGTTTGGAGCGGGTTGAGCCGGACCAGTTACAGTGGTGCCGTGACCGGGTGGGACTGAGGTTTATGGGGGTGAGTGTAATGGGAGCCAGCTGGTTCGTGATAGCTATGCTGTATGTGTTAACCTCACTCCCTGGCCTCAAGAGGCGCACTAGCGACTGTCACTAGCAGCTGTAGCCTTTAGTCTGCTCGTTCGTGGGCCCGCCTTCAATGCAGGAGACACCTGTTCGAATTATATATTTCTAATTTTACAGAATAAAATCAGTGTGCTGTAAACAGACCTGTCGCAAAATTGTCTTCTCTTATAAGACTCCAATTTTAGCGTGTATTCTCCACACATAATTCACTCCAAAAGTTGTTTAATGTAAAACATGTAGAAAATTAGGTTCACGCCATTCTAGTGTGTTTGAGAGGCGGAAACGTAGCAAAAAGGATGCGTTTTCAAATGAAAACATTTCAGTGCGGACGTGGCTTTGGAAAAGACAATAGCAATCCGTTTCAGAACAGTCTGAAGGTCTGTGCTTAGTTTGGTGGATGTTGCTCGACAGCTCCAGGACAACCTGATCTTAAAGAATCACATGACTACAGCTCTTACATTTTTGCTAAATTATTTTAACGAACACTAGCAACATTTACTTTTATTCACTTTCACAGAAATCACGAGTAAATGGCAGATTATCAGTCCATAAACATACGTTCCCCACACAATGTCATCCAGACAACTCTTTTTTTTTTTTTTTTTTTTTACTTAATCCAATTTTCACATATTGTATCTGGATTTGTTTTGTTGTTATTTTAACCATTTTCTTTACATTTTACTGGTCTTAATTCACTTTATTCACACCTGTTGTGTTCCCGGTCAAAAATGACCGGCCATTGGAAATTAATAGACAGGGCTATAAAAAAATAAAACAAAATGAATAAATTAGTGTGCAGGAGCCTGTCCAACCATCTGATGAGCACATATGTGCATGTGTACTTACACACATAAAGTCTTCAGATATGTGTGCAAACTCATACACACACCCAAACACCCTTTGGTTTCCTAGGCAAAAATGTATTTCTGGTCAAATGTTAAAAAAGTAGTGTGATAAACAGGACAGAAAACTGTATGTATGTGTGGCAGGGCGGAGGGCGGGGTTAAAGGTCGACTGCAGAGGATCGTACGGGAGAGAGAGATCGTTTGCAGTCGACCTTTATCCCTTTCGGAGGCTTGATTATCCTAATACGGGACCGGGTGTGTAGGATCACGATCCGGCCCCGCCCTCCGCCCTGCCACAGTATGGTATTTAATATAGTAAAAATATCCTTAAAAGTGAATTTGTAACGCAAGAATGTAGTTGCATTTCGTCAGGTAATTTAGGCCTATTGTCAATAAATTCCAAAAAGAGGTACAAAACCTGTTCTAGTTACTAGAATCATTTCTAATGTACATTGCTAATGGCCTGGCAGTGCAGTCAACAAATGGGTCTAAAATTATTATTTTTGCAGTATATTAAAGTCAGCATCTCACTAGCCGGTTCAGGACCACTTGATTTTGGCCGAGGGTGCCACACACCTACCGAATGTTGTGCTTGAGATCTCGCGCTCTTCAGCCGGCACTCTGACACACACACACACACACACACACACACACACACACACACGCTTGCTTTCGTATATTTATGTCCTTCAGGTTGAAACGTTAAACCGAGGTCCTGACTCTCTATGGTCATTAAATATCCCAGGACACTTTTTGAAAAGAGTAGGGGTGTAACCTCTGTGTCCTGGCCAAATTCCTCCAATTGGCCCTTATCCATCATGGCTTCCTAATAATCCCCATCCATGAATTGGCTCTATAACTCTCCTCTCTCCTCTCCACCAATAGCTGGTGTGTGGTGAGCGTACTGGTGCACTCTAGCTGCCGTTGCATCATCCAGGTGGATGCGGCACACTGGTGGTGGTTGAAGAGATTCCCCTGTTCATTGTGTAAAATGCACAGTAGTGCATGTGTAGTGTCAGAAAATTGCTATAGAAATGCAACGTTCATTCATTCATTCATTCATCATTGTGGGGACTCTCCATAGACTTCCATGCATTTTATGGATTTTATTTTACAGATCTAATGATAATTTCTATCCCTTAACCCTAACTCTCACAGAAGCCTTTTTGCATTTTCAAAATATATATATATTGTTAAGTATGTTTAATTAACAATTTCCCATTTCCTTCCCACTGGTTGGGCCCCACAAGATAGGTGATCTCAGGTTTTACTATCCTTGTGGGGACATTTGGTCCCTACAATGTAGTATAAACATGTGTACACACACACACACACACACACACACACACACACACACACACACACACACACAGTTTCAGAATAGCAGAGGGGAGACCAACCAGTGTCTTGACAGTCTGTACTACCTGCTCAGGATGTGCTACCAGCAGTATAAACATGGGTAGCACATGTCGGGAGGCATGGGAGAACCTGTCGGTATGTAGTACAACAGTTAAAAACTGAGGTAGCCCACCTTGTCAGGCAGATAATCCCTATCAGGATGTGCTACCAGCATAACTATCAGATAGTGTGATATGGTGTGAGGCTATACTAAGCCCTAACCCTACCCCAAACTCTAACCCTAACCATAAAACTATGCAAATATAGCGTTGGTAGCACATCCTGACAGGTAGCAAATATTTTGCCCAGATAGCACACGTACATCTCCAAAATCTCTGTTTTGACCTTTTCATCTGGAAAGCATCTCATTCTAATTACCATCTGCTAAACCTCTTAAATGATCAGATTTACAAACATTCTCAATCATAAATATCTTAAAGACATCTGCTGAATGTTTTACTGACATCCGAGAGGAAATGTTACAGCGCTTATGTGAGAAAATGAGTTCAATAAACATACCGTTCCTGTCTGTCTGTGATTGTCAGTTTTCTATATTTTATTCTCGATTATCCTCATTTTAGTGTATGAATATTGCAGTGTCACGTCGCACCTGGTGTGGATAGACAGACTGCTTGACGCTGGAAACTTATCGCGTCACGTCTGGTCAGGACACGGTTACTTTATTCTCTTTTTGTCGCTCTGAATCCAAGATTCACTTTCTCACTCGGTCCGCTCAGAAAACAACTTTAAATCCACAGATATATGAGCATATGGCGCTGTCAATAATCACAGTGTGTGTGTGTGTGTGTGTGTGTGTGTGTGTGTGTCTGGCTGTATTTCACAGGTGTACCATCGCAGGAGGCCTGAGTTGTTCAGTGGTAAAGACGCTGGCTACCATTCCTGGAGTTTGCGAGTTTGAATCCAGGGTGTGCTGATTGACTCCAGCCAGGTCTCCTAAGCAACCAAATTGGCCCAGTTGCTAGGGAGGGTAGAGTCACATGGGGTAACCTCCTCGTGGTCGATATAATGTGGTTCGCTCTCGGTGGGGCATGTGGTGAGATGTGCGTAGGTGCCGCGGTGGATGGCGTGGGCCTCCACACGTGCTATGTCTCCGTGGTAATGCACTCAACAAGCCACGTGATAAGATGCATGGATTGACGGTCTCAGACGCGGAGGCAACTAAGATTTGTTCTCATTGAGTCGAGTCACTACGCCACCATGAGGACTTGGACATGTGGGGAATTGGACATTCCAAAATTGGGAGAAAAAGGGGAGAACCCCTATAGCGAAGGTGTACCATCGCTACAGTGAAGAAAGATGTTTACATACTGAAGTTCTCTACACTTGCAGGAGAGAAGCAGAAATGAGCTCTCAAAGCAGAAAGCAGTCATCCGAGGACTGTTGTTCAGCTTACGGCTGTCACAAGAAATATAGAAATTTAGGTCACTGTGAAGCATTTTTTATTTGTATTTTTTTTACGCATAAAGTGCTAAAATTTTAAGCTTGTGAAGGAACTCATATACAAAGGAGAGATGTTTTATTTGCTGAAAAGGAATGGAAAATTGGAAGGGGAATTATTCTTCATGAAATACTCGCACTGGCAAACAGAAAAAAGACAGCAAATCACGACACAAGGAATGAGTTATTAAATGACTGTAATAGTTTGGGAGCTAGAGGTGGAATGGTTATATAGTTTCTAGTGTAATAATATCTGAAGAGTGATTACATCTTAAAATAGAAACCCGGTCAAGGGTCCCACATTTAAACATTTTAAATGTTCAAAAAAGTGTTTTACAACCTGATGTCAAAAGAGTACCTTTTAAGTTCAAATGCCATAATAGTCTTGTATAGGTTGAAGTTCCTGATATCATAGAAGAATCTCTTTACATTTTTAAATAAAAATGGTTGTAGCAGAATCTTTAAGTTCCTATGATGTCATGGGATAATATTTAAGCTCCTTCAGTGTCATAGTAGAATTTTAAAGTTCATGTGATGCAATAGAAGAATATTTAAGTTCCTATGATGTCACAGTAGAGTATTCAAGCTCTTATAATGACATATTAGAATATTTAAAGAGATAGTTCAACCCAAAAACCATTTACTCACCCTCATGTCATCCCAGATGTGTCTGAGTTACTTTCACCTGCAGAACACAAATTAAGATTTTTTATTTTACTACATAGTGTGGACGTGGCTTCAGAGACTGTCGTTGTCGACTGTCGTGGCTTCAGAGACTGTCGTTGTCGATATTTGGAATATCTCAGCTCTGTAGTTCCATACAATGTAAGTGAATGGTGACCAGATCTTAAAAGCTCAAAAAGCAAATAAAAACAGCATAAAAGTAATCCATAAAACTAGTGTTTAAAGCTATGACTTATGAAGCAATGTGATAGATGTGGGTGAGAAACAGATAAATATTTAAGACAATAAATTCTTCTCCCTGCCCAGTAGGTGGCGATATGCATGAAAAAAATTGCAAATTATCAAATACAAAAGAAGAATGTGAAAGTAAAAGTAGAGATTTATAGTAAAAAGCCCTTCAATGTTATGTTCAATTGTTTATCGACCATTTTATAGTTATTTCTGAATAGCTTAGAAAACGACAGTCTCTGAAGCCACGTCCACACTATGTAGTCAGTTGAAAATGGATTGATTTTGTTACATTTCTGCCTCTCATTCCTCCACCAATAACGGAGACTTTTGAAAACTTTCTCTAGTACCACGTACTTTGGAAAACAATTACATTTGGAAACAGAAAATAGAGTTTTCAACCAAAAATGTATTAGTGTGTGGACGTGGCCTAAGTGTGTTCCCAAACACTCTTCTCTACTTTTCTTTCTCTCTTTCACTCTCTCGCTCTTGATTTATTTGACAATTCATTACAGTTATCCACTGGCGGTAGCCTTCAAATGGAAAAACTACCTCTCTAATTTAACTGACAGAAACAATCAAAGAGCAAATGAAACAAATTAAAGTACATTTGAACCTCCGACTGAACGACAATGAATAAATCAAAAAATAAATATAGAAAACACATTTTCAGTCCACTGAGGACATTTATAGTGCTCACTGGATGTAATATAATCGGTGTGAAAACAGTGCTTGAAATGCCACTATCCGGATAAATTCTGCTCTCTGCTTAAACAATTATGGATTTTTCTGTAGTGCAGACAAACAGAGCACAACTCGTCAATACCCGTGGGCCCAATACGGTTGTTTGTGAAGAAGGGTGCCATTGTTGAAAATGGTCAAAGGTCAACTCATATAGCAACCGGGAGCCATGGTCCCCCATCAAGGCAGTTTTTATTGTACTGCCTGGAGAACAGAATTGCTTTATGTCTGGTGCAGATGAAATCAGTCCACCAGTGTAGATTTGTTTTGGACTGATTTACTTCATGATTCATAATATGCCTTATCAAGTCAGTTCATGTCAAAAGCGATGAAATATATTTCAAATTCTGCGATATGACCCTTTTAATAATCATTTATTCAGTTGATTTCACCAATGCCCATTTGTTCACTCTGTTGGATGCTTTTATGGTCTGGATCGATTCCCACAAGCCTGTGAAAGTCAAAAGGATTTCAAAGAATCCAGGCAAAATCAATCCCGGTTCTAGTTGATGAGGTTAAGTCTGAGATTTTGGACACGTGAATCAAGCTGTCTAACATGAGCCTCCAACCTCGGTACAACCTGCAAACCACATAATAAAACTGTTCAAAAATATAATTTGGATCGTAATCCCAATCTTTTCCTGAAATGCATCATTTGAAATCATGGGAAAGCAATATAGACTGTAGAAATGGTCCAAATCCTGACACGGCTGATTACAGTCTTGAGGACTAAGGAGCTTTTTCCAAGGCCGAGAAGTACTTTATAGATTTCTTTCTGGTTTATACTCTGAAAGCCATGAATTAACAGACAATTCTTTAAATCCCAAACTCAAACATGTTTAAAGGCTGCCAGCTCATATAAGATAATTGAGTGAATCTCAAAACCTGTCAAGAACATGTCCGAGTTACAGTCATGGTTGGGGAGTAACGAGGGAGGAATGTGACAGGGCGGAGAGTGGGGTCGTGATTCCACACACCAGGCCCCTAATCAGGCTAATCAAGCATCAGAGAGGGATAAAGGGCAATTGGAGACTGCAGTGGGACAGTGAGAGAGAGAGAGAGAGAGATTTACGGGCAGCTGTCTGACACCTTTGTGTGTTTGTCTTTTTGTTTAAGTTTCTTATTAAAATATTATTCATATTGTCAAACTGGTCCTCGCCTCCTCCTTTGCATTAATCCTGTTACAATAGAGTATTAGATGGGTTTTATTTAGATTGTATTTGTTTCTCAGTGGTAAAGCCTCTAGTGGGATTTCTATAAGGAGCACATGTGAAACATTCACGACTGTGTGTTTGGGATCCACCTGTCAGTCAAATCTGCAAGACGAGCAGAATTCATCACAGATGGAACCTCGTGAGGATTATCTGCTCCTCTGTCTGAAAAATCATGCTGTTTGTGTTTTTTGTTGACTGCAAACTGCAGACATTCTCCGTGGAAATGCGATAGCAACAGATGTTTTTCTGAGAATAAAGCAGCTCTGTTGTAAAACAATATACATTTTCTTTCTTGAGTATCCACCTTAAGCTTGGTATCGCTGAAGAATACAGTGATATGATGGCGGTCTCAACAAGGTCGTTTTTTGTCCAGTCTTTTCAGGTGTCCTCGCCTGAAATGTCATGATTTCTGAGTATCACAGAGTTCACATTAGTGATTTCCAGGCCCTTCTAGAACAAACCTAACAGGCGTGGCCAGGCTAACCACCTTACCAATTGAATAAAAACAAGCAGATTTTACTGTGACTCTAAAATTGTTACTTCAGGCCTTGATGAACTCATTTCAGTGCATACACTCTTTAGAAAAATGGTTCTAAATAGAACCAAATAAGGGTTCTTCGGCTTGTAACAATAGTAGAACCATTTTTGGTGCTAAATAGAACACATTTTAAAGGTTCCATAAAGAACCTTCATTTGAAAGTGCTACTTAGAACCTCAGTAGTGCTATAAAGAACCTTTTTGATGCAAGGAAGGGTTTTTCCAACCCCTATACAGTATATACAGTTGAAGTCAGAAGTTTACATACACTTAGGTTAAAGTCAGTAAAACTCATTTTTCAACCACTCCACAGATTTCAAATAGCAAACTATAGTTTTGGCAAGTCGTTTAGGACATCTACTTTGTGCATGACATGAGTACATTTTCCAACAATGGTTTACAGACCGATTGTTTCACTTTTAATTGACTATATCACAATTGCACTGGGTCAGAAGTTTACATACACTAAGCTGACTTTAAGCAGCTCGGAAAATTCCAGAAAATCATCTCAAGCCTTTAGACAATCAGCCAGTTAGCTTCTGATAGGAGATGTACTGAATTGGAGGTGTACCTTTGGATGTATTTTAAGGCCTACCTTCAAACTCAATAAAAGCACATGCGATTGAAATGGCAGATCCCTACATTGCTCCATACATTAAGGCTGGGATAGAAACATGTACATTCTTTTATCTTTTATATAGAGAGTATTTGTCGTTCATGCTGGCAACCAATCCTTCAAGGATAAACAACATCCCATGGAAACACACAATAGGTGTAATGACGGCTAAACTAAACTGAAGGCTTCACTAAAATATCTGTACAATCCTCTATGATGTCTTTACCATCCATCACTGTGTATTTTGGTGTATTTGAGTGGCAGCTCCTCTCTGCAGGTATTAAGGTTGTGGGGTCCAACAGCATCTGTCTGAATAGAAATACACAATTAGGTTCAGAGTCAGTGTTTCTGTATACAGTGTGTGGGCAATTGTGAGCCCTTCACAATGTGAAATAATATGTGAAAGTTTATTTTTATTTTAGTAATTTATTTATTTTGTGACTGGGCAAAATGCTGATGCATAAACCCAAGTAAATAACTGAAGCTTTCCAAAATTCCATATGGATCACAAATTCAGTCTTTATCACTCACCTGCTGAGTGGAGAATTGGAGAGAAGTATCCTCACCGAACACAGCTGGAAGACATAGTGTAACTGCTTTTGACTAAGCATATGACACAAAGAAATTAAATTGTATTATTTAATTACAGTGTATAAATTAATTGAAGTTCCTAAGCGTAATTCGGGAGGAGCGAGTCCATCTGATCTTTCAATTAACAGCCAGAGTATATAAGCAGCCGTCTACCTCTCTTCTGTCTCAGCGTCCCTCCACCTCCCCAACTCCACCTTTACCCTAGGCATCTTGCCCCACTTAATCATGTCCTATTAATAGTCCCGTGGGGGTTACTTCAGAGCTCGAGTTGAAGCTCCTCCGTGGACAGCAAGGAAAATAAGTTTAACCTTAATAGCTTAAAGATTATATGGTCAAATGAACTCGTGAATGGCAAAAATAGATCTGATAGCTTTTAGGCAGGCATATGCTGTTATCAGAGCAGACCCTCCATCCTACCCCGAACATTATGTCACTATTGTAAATCAAATTAAAACAAAACACCTCTTGAATTGGTCACTTGCATTTTCTGGTAGAGATCTATAAAATAAAAAATAGACAATCTTGGGCCTGGGTAGCTCAGCGAGTATTGACACTGACTACCACCCCTGGAGTCGCAAATTCAAATCCAGGGTGTGCTGAGTGACTCCAGCAAGGTCTCGTAAGCAACCAAATTGGCCCGGTTGCGAGGGAGGGTAGAGTCACATGGGGTAAACTGCTTGTGGTTGCGATTAGTGGTTCTTGCTCTCAATGGCGCATGTGGTAAGCTGTGTGTGGATCGCGGAGAGTAGCATGAGCCTCCACATGCTGTAAGTCTCCGCGGTGTCATGCATAATGAGCCATGCGATACACAGATTGACGGTCTCAGAAGCAGAGGCAACTGAGACTTGTCCTCCGACACCCGGATTGAGGTGAGTAACCGCACCACAAAGAGGAACTAGTAAGAAGTGGGAATTGGGTATAACGGGAGCCAGCTGGTAGATAGCTGTGCAGTGTGTAAACCTCACTCTCCTGACCTCAAGAGCGACTAGCGACTGATGCTAGAGGCTGTAGCATTTAGCCTCCTTGTTAGCGCACCCACCTCTCATGCCAGAGATGCTGGTTCGAGTCCCGTTCGGAGCGGGGCGATCATGACCGGTTACAATGGTGCTGTGACCCAGATGGGAGTGAGGTTTAGGGGGTGAGTGTAACGCTGGCCAGCTGGTAGATAGCTGTGCAGTGTGTAAACCTCACTCTCCTGACCTCAAGTGGTGCACTAGCGACTGACGCTAGAGGCTGTAGCCTTTAGCCTCCTTGTTAGAGCACCAACCTCCAACGCCTCCCACACCGGTTCGAGTCCCGTTCGGAGTGAGGCGATCAGGACCGGTTACATGGGCATTCCAAATTAGAAGAAAAAGGTTCTATAAATGTTTTTAGACAATATTATGGCTCGGAAACCACCAGTTAAAGAAAGTTTTACTTTGTGAAGGTTCATATTTAAAGTGCTTAATATGGGCTTGCTCTTGCCCATGCACTGTGCTTTCTTTATCAAGCAGAGACAAAACCGTCTGTTGTCTGATAACAGGTGTAGTTTCATTAATTCTCTGATTATTATTCAGAGGTTTCAAGCACTAAAGTTGGTCCATCAGCCTCATGCCCTGTAGGGAGAGAAAAACAGATGTCTTGAGCTTAGGTTGTATGATCATGAATTCCCTTCAAGGTTGTTAAATATATTTGAAAAAATAATTGGATGCAGGCTTTTATTTGGACTATGTAGGGCTACATTTCTAAATATAGCAAAATAGCTTATAATTATTGAATGCGAAGAGGACAATGTTGCAACAAGATAGAATATTTTGCGCAATTAATCACGCTTAAAATAGTAACAGCTTGTGGAAAGTTCAGCCACACAATTTACTGGATATTCTTCTAAGATGTTTATGACATGAATGAGCTGTGAAAATGTGGTCTGCTCAACACGAACAGTTAGAGTCATAACGGTAACAAAAGGGGAAAAAGTCATGTAAATTTGAAATTCGCCTCGGTTTCACTTTCAAAAACTGCGAGTGAAGCTGAAAGAATAATAAGCAAATGCTCACTCCCATTTAACAGGAGTTAATGGGATTTTTTGTACATGAAAACTGTCCTGCTAAAAGTACTAATGGTTAAAATGACATAAAATAAAAAATATATATCAAGTGTAGCTGTGGTGGCACAGTCTGTGTAGCTTTAGTTTTCACGACCTCTGATTGGACAGATGGGTGAAGTTTCACCAAGTGTAATCTGCTTTACATGGCCAGATGTATGTAAGGATATCTATAAGAATTGAATATTCACATAAATTAGTTTGATGTTAAAATACAATATTTTCATCTATCCCAGCCGGCCCATGTGGTGTGAGTTTGGGGTGGGACTACCAGTTTGATTGATCAATACCAGAAAGGAGGAAGTGTTTGGGGAAACTGTTTATAAAGAATACTTTTTGCAATTCCATTTGCAGTGGTAAAGAAATTACATACATTTTACCAAAGGTTCTGGGAAAAAAATGTGATTTGCCCATATGGTTTTACAAACTGTTTCTGGTCACTCGCATGCATGTCAAATTTGTCTGTCATGACCCAAAACTGAATTCCATTTTTTAAGTTTGTGTTTTTGTGGTACACAGGTGCACAGTGGTAGGGTGAAGACAAGCACTTGCAAGGAACACAATGAATTAGATTTGATTTGTCATCCATGCCCTGAGAGAACACACACACACACACACACCCACCAACACACATTCCTCCATCCATCATACCAGCAACAAAATTACATAAATAGTTCTTATCCAGGAGACATAAACCTTCCTGGCAGATGCGTCGGTGTAACATATCTTTGAGCGTAAATTCTATTCTGTAATCTTAAATGGTTTGTTCACCCAAAAATGAAACTTCTCTCATCATTTACTGACCCTCGTGCCTTCCCAGATGTGTATGACTTTCTTTTTCTCCAGAACAAAACCAAGATTTTTCGAAGACTATCTCAGCTCTGTTGGTCCTCACAATGCAAGTGAATGGTGACCAGTACTCATAAACTCCAAATTGGACATAAAGACAGCACAAAAGTAATCCATGCGACTCCAGTGGTTAAATCTATTTCTTCAGAAGCGATATGATCGGTGTGGGTGAGTCCTTTTTGGACTTATGTGGTGTAAATGTGCAGAGAGAGTAAATAGAAAAGTCTCATTAAATGCAGAAAGTATTTTTTTATTATTATTTCTTTTTCTCCCCAATGCGCTCTTAAGTCCTCATGGTGGCGTAGTGACTCATCTAAATCCAGGTGGTGGAGGATGAAACTCAGTTGCCTCCATGTCTGAGATGGTCAATCCGCACATCTTATCACGTGGCTTGTTGAGCACGTTACCACGGAGACATAGTGTGTGTGGAGGCTTCATGCTATTTTCTGCGACATCATCACACAACTCGCCACATGCCCCACTGAGAGTGAACCACAATATAGCAACCACAAGGAGGTTACCCCATGTGACTCTACCCTCCCTAGCAACCGGGCCAATTTGGTTGCTTAGGAGACCTGGCTGGAGTCACTCAGCACACCCTGGATTCAAACTCACGGCTCCAGGGGTGGTAGTCAGCGTCTTTACTCGCTGAGCTACCCGAAGGAATGTATTTTAATGCCTGTCACTTGACATTGGCCACAAATACTACATTTCCAGGACGCATGTTTTGTAAACTGGAATTTTAAGCTTTTTTCTTTAAAGAATTTCAAAAATACAAATAATTCTAGGTTAGGGTTAGGTTACCCTTACCCTAGTCTCGGTGTAAACTGATCCAAAACATTTTGTCCAGTCACTTAAACCAAATTTAAAGGTTGCTGAAAACAATTTTTTTGTGTGCTTTATCATGTGGCGGCTGTGGCTCAGTTGGTAGAGCGGGTCAGCCACTAATTGCAGGGTTGGTGGTTTGAATCCTGGCCCACACAACTCCACATGCTGAAGTGTCCTTGGGCAAGACACTGAACCCTAAGTTGCTCCCAATGGCAGGCTAGCACCTTACATAGCAGCTCTGCTGCCATTGGTGTATGAATGTGTGTGTGTGTGTGTGTGTGTGAATGGGTGAATGAGATGCAGTGTAAAGTGCTTTGAATACTGTTAAGGCTTAAAAAGGTGCTATATAAGTGCAGACCATTTATCAACATACTTACCTAGTAAGTGATTGTACCTAGTCATAAAAATCAAAGATTTGCACCTCAAAATCCAATTACAAGTGGTCACAGAAGCTTTTAACATGCATGCTAATACAAGGTGTAAGCAAAACAGTCAAAGTGCAAACTAACAATAGATAAAAATGAAACAATTGTGGACAACAAGAATAAGAGTATAAAGCTATGAAAATGAATGTGGATAACGTAGCTCTGATTATTTGGTCTTGTAACAGTTTGCAGAGAAATGTTTGATTTCATAGTGAAATCTCTGCTCCGGTTTGCCATGGTCCCAATGTCTGCACTCAAAAGTCACAGTTTGAGACATTGTTGAGATCTCTTCAGAAACTCCATCTCCTTTATGTGCTCCACAGAAGAAAGTCATAAATAAGGGTGAGTAAATGGCAGAATTGTTATTTTTGGGTGAACTATCCCTCTACGTTAATGAATTAAGTTGCCTACTGTAGATAAACTATCCTTTGAAGCCCACCTGAAGTTGTTTTATATTTCTACCCACGTTTCTGTTTGCACGTATGTGTCCATCCATGTGATGAAATGACCCATGTGTGTGCAATCCATGTCTCCTAGTGCTCACAGATGGGTTGTGCAGAAATCAGGACATATTTCAAGTTGGAAGGACTGATGCTTTGATCTTAATAAAAGGAATATTTGATGTCTGTGGGCTGCTTCGTCAGAGCAGGCTAGTTGCCATGGCTAGGTTGGCATCAGAGAGGCCAGAGAATGCGTTCTCTCTCATTTGCTGTTATTTTGAGCATATTGTTCCCCTCAGTGGGTAATTGGGTAGCTAAGCCAGTGATCACAGCTGTACTGGACAGAGAGGCTTGAGTGGAGAGACTGGTCACATTTGGATGGGGAGGGGGGGGTTACGTGGTTGGACTAGGGGGTGAAGCGTGAGGAGATACAGGGTGGGGGTGTGGGATGAAATGAGGAGATACAGCTTTGGTAGATAGACAGAATCCTCAGCGGGCAGAGGACATAGCCTTGCGGGACACCATCTGATACGAGTTGAATCACCAGTCCTGACATTATGTCATGCCCCTGATCCAAGACCAGTAATGAGGACTTTATCAAAGCAACACAGCTGATGTATCTGAGATTTTTCATTAGTGGCTATTGGGAGACAATCTTGCTGTCAGGTTTGCAAAAGATGACTGTGCTCTTCCAATGTTTGGTTGGACAAAATGCAAAACTGTGTGAAATGATGTCACTGTTGAATCAGTCTTTTGCAGTTGAATCAGGTCACTGCTCACTATCTCAAGTGCTTCAGATGTTTTTCTTCTCTTGATTGCTTCCACTTGAGGAATCTGTCGGGGGAATTCACTAAGAACTCTTAGAGTCTCCTCACTTACTAGAAGCCAAACATAATGGAGGGTGGATGTTCAATTAGTCCCGTGCAGGACAGATCAAGTTTATCAAGTCAGAAAAGGATCTTTGGAAAAATATCGATTAACACAAAAAAGTGGCAAAATTCGCTGTTACAGTAAGGCACTTAAATTGAAGTAAATGGGGCAAGTCTATTAAATATATATATCATATATACACAAAAGCCATAATAAAAAAATAATAATAATTTCTGTGTATGCTTTTAACATCTCCACCTTCTCCACATATGACTCAGGTTATATATTCCATGTTTTCTAAATTAATATAATAGCTTTGTGTGAGGTACAGTCATACAGACCGAGACTGTGCCCCTATGAGACTTTCTTCCTGCAGGGGGCGCTTGATGGCTCTGAATCTTCCATTCATCTGCGTTTAAATCTCAGAGCATTTTATATCTTATTAGCAGACATTTTTACATTGGGGGGACAATTCACCCCTTTAGAGCATCCATCCCCCCAATTTCAATGCCAATGGGTAGAGTCATACAAGATGTTCAATAGGGAAAGAGAACCTGGTCCTTACCTCCATGTTTCACCTGTTTCTTCCATCATTCTTCCTTGATGTGTATTCCTGGAGTGATGTAGGCAGCGCAACAGGTTCAGAGACAGCATGCTGATGTGCACTGGCACTCATATATCAGTGACCAAAGGGACTTCATGTAAAGATTCTGGTGTCAACACAAAATGGGAATTCAGAAATCATTTAATCCTGAATTAAACTGAACAGAGACATTTCTGGCTGATATTAAGAGACAACACCTGCTTTTTTTACGGGTCAAACTTCTGGGCCACAGAAGAACAGTTTGTGAATTGGAATTGTTCACCCAAAAGTGAATAATTGAATTTACTCATCCTGAGGGGGCCTAGGTAGCTCAGTGAGTATTGACGCTGGCTACCACCCCTGGAGTCGCGAGTTTGAATCCAGGGCATGCTGAGTGACTCCAGCCAGGTCTCCTAAGCAACCAATTGGCCCGGTTGCTAGGGTGGGTAGAGTCACATGGGGTAACCCCCACGTGGTCACCATAATGTGTGGTTCTTGTTCTCGGTGGGGTGCTTGGTGAGTAGTGTGAGGATGCCCGGGAGAATAGCGTGGGCCTCCACCTGTGCTACGTCTCCGCGGTAACTCGCTCAACAAGCCACGTGATAAGATGCGCAGATTGACGGTCTCAGACGCGTAGGCAACTGAGATTCGTCCTCCCCCACCCGGATTGAGGCGAGTCACTACACCACCACGAGGACCTAGACTGCATTGAGGAGACAAAAAGAATAAAAATGTACTCATCCTCAAGTCGTTTCAAACCTGTATGACTGTTTTCTTCAGTGGAACACAAACAGAGATTTGCTCTCTTTTGAGTTCCTTAAAATATTCTGATTAGATGGTTTAAAGAGATCTGTCGATATCAAACAACATATCAGAGATATGCAAATCTGAACTGGAATTGAATTCATCTGTGGTTCTCTTTCAGCTGATTTTTATCTAAGAAACATTAGAAGGATTCAGTTTAACTTTGAGGATATCATCCATTATTCAGTTGCTTGGCTCAGATACGTCCTTTTATCGCACCGCCTGCATCTTAGCTTCTCTCTTGCTGGTGAGGACAAATCATCCATTGCAAAATCAAATCAAATCAAACATTCTCAAAATTCGGATTTTATGAGATGTACGGAAGTGTCACAAATCATGATTTCCAGGTTCCCTTCTTTCTGATAGGTACTTGACAAGGATGTGCTTTTTCAATTGGTTTAGTGTTAGCTCAACTGACAGAGCATTGCACTAGTGATGGAAAGGACCGGAGTACCAGTTCTGAAAAGCTCACAAGTGTAATAATAGCATCACAAAATGATGATGTGGTTGCTTCAGCAATTGTGTTTTCATCTAACATATGTATTATTGATACTATCGGTTAGGGGGAGGTCCATTTTGTTGATATAAACTCGATAAAGCATTAAAGAAATATTCTGGGTTCAATACAAGTAAAGCTCAATCAACAGCATTTGAGGCATCATGTTGATTTCCACAAAAATTTATTTCAACTCGTCCCTCCTTTTGTTTAAAAAAAAAATTCAAAAATCGAGGTTGCCCTACGGTGCCCTAAGCCCCATCTGCCAGCACGTCATACCCATCTACCTGGATGAGGGAGGGGACAAGGGGAGGGAAACAGAAATATTTTAAATGGGGGGGTACTTCATGTAACAGTATAGTACCCCCCAAAAAAACACTGTTCCTCGGCCACTCCTCCACCCTCTAACGGACGACAGCCGCGCCTCTTCGGTCGGATCGGAGGCAGTCCTCCAGTCCCTGGCAGACGGAACGCCCCGCCACGTTCTCTGGGAACAGAAGGGGTCTCCCCCGCCCCTGGCAGCGGTTCTCCCGCTCCAGGCAGTCAGTAGTGAGCCCCTCCCTGCTCGCAGTCGGCGGTCTCAGACCCCGCCGCGTTTCAGCGGCCGGTAGGGGACTCCTCCGCCCCTGGCAGCGGCCCTGACCACTCCAGGCGGTCGGTTAGGAGCCCCTTCTCTCCTCGTGGTCGCAGCTGCTCCGTTGGGGTGGATGGTAGTGGTGAGAACTCTACTACGGCGTATCCCTCTTCCTTCCCGGATTTCGGCACCAGTGTAAAGCAGTTCAATGGAAAGGAGGAGGCAAGAACCAGCCTGGCGATATAAACAAAATTTTAATGATTAACTTAAACAAAAGACAAACACACACATGATGGACATGTCTGTAAATGATATCTCTCTCATCGCACCACCATTCGCAATCGGCCTTCATCCCTCTCGGAGGCTTAATTAGCCTGATTAGGGACCGGGAGTGTATAATCACGACCCGGCCCCGCCCTCCACCCTGTCACACACTTATACAATGGAAGTAAATCCATAAATGTCTGCACTTACATACATTTTTCTATCAATACTTGTGTATTATTTGAGCTGTAAAATTTTTATTGACATTTTTACAGTCATTTTTAGGGTGTATTGACATTAAATTGTCATGGCAACGCGTTAACATATACATCCTTTATGTCTAGTGGCTATACTTTTGAAACGGTGAGTATTTTAACGTTTATAAATTGGCCCTCCATTCACTTCCATTGTAAGTGACTCACTGTCACCTCAATGTTTGCTTTTTTTAAAGAATAGGAGGGACAAGTATGAATTCATTTTTGTGGTAAAGAATATTATGAATATATTAACAGACAGTCTCTCTCTCTCTCTCTCTCTTGCTCTCTCTCTCTCTCTCACACATAACTAAATGGAGATGTAATTGTTCATTATTTGAGCAGTCCTTTTCTATGTGAACCACAGCCAACAGGAAGGAGAGAGAGAGAGAGAATGTACAGCATCTCTCCTTCCTGTCATTAACCCTGATTAATTGTTATGCTCAGATGATCAGGGATCCTAAAGGGAAGAGAGACCGAAAAAAGTAAGAGTGAGTGAGGGAGAGAAAGGGAGAGAAAGAGAGAGGGTTCAAAGCGCAGTGGAAATCGGAACCAGCTGTGCGAGACTCATTCTTCAGGTCGTAAAAAGCATTTTTTTGGTATTTTCATTGTTAATAACTGGGCTTCCTGCCTTTTAGTAATTTGCAAATGCATACTTGCATACACTGTGGATATTATCACCAAACAAACATTCAAGTTGGTTTTGGAAGAGAACAACATTAAACCAACCACTTAAACTACAGTATTATAAGACGTCTTTTATGGGGGTCAGAGAGAGTTGAGAAGCAAGAGACGGAACCATTCTTGAACCGTCTTCAAAACTCAAGCTAATTCGGCAGATCAACCTAAAATTACTGATTGGACAGGAGTGAAGTCTGGGAAAAACAAGACGTGGGAAAATGGGACTGGGCAGCATAGTCTCATGACAATTGTTTTATGACAATTAATTTAAGATGGCGAAATCGTAAAATACAAAAAGGTATGACTAGATTCCCATACAGACCAACCAATCAACAAACAGAATTTCAAATCCATACAATAAAGGCCCCAAATTGTAGCTAGCCTCCTATCCAACACTTTATTTTGTTTTGTACATTTTTAGAACAAATTTGGTAATTCCATAACTTCAGAAATCAATATTTGGTGGAATAACCCTGATTTTCAATCCTCTTCCATGCGTCTTGGCATGCTCTCTACCACTCTCTACATTGCTGTTGGGTGACTTTATGCCACTCCTGGCACAACAATTCAAGCAGCTCAGCTTTGTTTGATGGCTTATGGCCATCCATCTTCCTCTTGAACACATTCCAGATGTTTTCAATGGGGATCAGGTCTGGAAATTGGGCTGGTCATGAGAGGGTCAGCATCCTCCATCCACACCTTGACTCATATGCAACCAAGCTTTAACTTCATGGCTGATGTCTTGAGATGTTGCTTCAATATATCCACATCATTTTCCTTTCTCATGATGCCATCTATTTTGTGAAGTGCACCAGTCCCTCCTGCAGCAAAGCACCCCCACAACATGATGCTGCCACCCCCATGCTTCACGGTTGGGATGGTGTTCTTCAGCTTGCAAGTCTCACCCTTTTTCCTCCAAACATAATGATAGTCATTATGGCCAAACGGTTCAATTTTTGTTTCATCAGACCAGAGGACATTTCTCCAAAAAGTAAGATCTTTGTCCCCATGTGCACTTGCAAACTGTAGTCTGGCTTTTTTATGTTGGTTTTGGAGCAGTGGCTTCTTCCTTGCTGAGCAGCCTTTCAGGTTATGTCGATATAAGACTTGTTTTACTGTGGATATAGATACTTGTCAACCTGTTTCCTCCAGCATCTTCACAAGGTCCTTTTCTGATGTTCTAGGATTGATTTGCACTTTTCGGACCAAACTACTTTAATCTCTAAGAGACCGAATGCGTCTCCTTCCTGAGCTGTATGATGGCTGTGTAGACCCATGGTGTTTATACTTGCGTACTATTGTTTGTACAGATGAACGTGGTACCTTCAGCATTTTGGAAATTGCTCCCAAGGATGAACCAGACTTGTGGAGGTCAACAATTTGTTTTATGTGGTCTTGGCTGATTTCTTTTGATTTTCCCATGATGTCAAGCAAAGAGACACTGAGTTTGAAGATATGTCTTAAAATACATCCACAAGTACACCTCCAATTGACTCCAATTAGCCTAATTCGCTAATTACCTAAAATCTTGACATAATTTAAAACCGAGCAGGCCGGTGGGTCGGCCGCGGAAAGGGCCGAATGGGCCGCGATAAGCTAAAATGAGCCGCCGCGTTATGCAGAACGGACCACAAAACGGCGCCGCGATATGCAGAAAAGGATAGCGATAATTGATAAAGGATAGCCAGTTGCTATGTAAAATCCCAGGCCTATGTGTCTAATAACATCATCACAATCGCCACATTGATGTGCAACTTAGGCGTTAACTAATTAAATCTAATTTGCATACATTGAAGTGTTATGTATTCCAATAACACCAAAAGAATTCAAACGATTTATTGCCTTGTGCAAAATAAACAAATTATTAGTAAAACTATTTCCTTCTCCTTGGTGTAGTCATTTATTCTAAATAAATTGAATATATACTTGAAAATAGTAGCATAGATAATACTGTATAATTTCAACATATAAACATTTTTTAATCAAAGTTGTGTTAGTTAACATTAGTTAATGCTCTATGAACAAACAATGAACAATTGCATTTTTATTTACCAACATTAACAAAGATTATTAAATGTTGTATAAACATATATTGATCATTGTTAGTTAATGATAACTTGTTCATTAACTAATGTTAACGAATGGAACATCAATGTAAATTGTTAACTTTTTTACAAATATTTTGGACCTAATGTGACCCGATTAAGTTCTTGACAGGTTTCGCAAGATTTACCCGACTTTATCTGTGGGAGAAATTATTAATTTAACAAAAAATCCTTCTACTTTTCTGCTGAATCAAAAAGCAAACTACGTTCCGTATTAAAGATATTTGGGCTTTCCAACCTTACTTGGTGATAAAACGCATCCCCTCCTCCCACGATAAGTCCTGGCTGTTTCCATAGCAACTGCGCTGCTATCAGCTGGCAGATACCCAGACTAAAGTGGAACTGTAAGTTTGGGGGAAGAGTTCCTCACTCACAAACTACCCGCTTCAAACACAGGAGATGTTAGGAAAAATGCAAGCCTCAGTCACCATTCACGTTCATTGCATGTTTTGCCATACAATGAAAGTGAATGGTGACTGACTGAGGCTAACATTGTGCCAAACAAATCCATTTGTTTTCCGAAGAGGACAGAAAGTCATATGGCTTTGGAACAACATGAGCGTGAGTAAATGATGACAGAATTTTCATTTTTGGGTGAACTAGCCCTTTAAGCTGTGATAAACTCAACAGAGCGCAATAACTGCTGTTCCAACTAAGATCCACGTCCATCTGGACCAGTCAATGGCCAAACTGGACATAAGGAGAGAGAGAAAGGTTTCAGTTGAAATAACAACTGTCACGCCATTAACATCAGCCAAACTCCCACTCTGAGAGGAGACAAGCGTTCTGGAGTTGGCGAGCGACGGCATTAGTCATTTTACAGTCAGAATGACGTTTTCTTGAAGTGCCGTTATCGCTTGTCTGAATATTCCTTCCGTCTGGCTCGTGTGTTCAGTTCTCCCAGTGTGTGATAATGTGTCTGGGGAGACGCTTCGATTTTTCATGACAAATTCCCGCCCTAAATGTTCTTTGAATATACTGTACACACAATGATTAAGCCGTATTTATTTGATAATGAGCCATCTGTGTTTCTATACAACACAGATTATAGGGGTATTACTATTTATTTAATAATGTATGCATTCAAATAATGATAATAATAAGTTATGTTTGCTTAGCTATAGCATCACTATTACTAGGGCTTATTCTCATGGTTCATCTAACCTTAAGTATTAAATATCAGCACGTAACTCATCCTGCACCGCTTGTCAACGGACATGAATGAGACCCCAAATTATATCTGGCTTGTTGGGGAGACTTGAGGCAAATGGACTTGAACTTGGGTTTTCAATTGGCGGATGATAAAACAAGCCTGACATCATTAAAAAAAAGAAATCTTGACTGTGATGACAAATTTATTACAAAATATATTACATGAAAAAAATGCAAAAAAAAAAATATATTTATAGTTTATCTATTGTCACACATGATATATAATTTTTTTGCATATATACAGTGAAATTTATTTTTTTCACATATCCCAGCTGGGGTCAGAGTGCAGGGTCAGCCATGATACAGCGCCCCTGGAGCAAGATAGGGTCAAGGGCCTTGCTCAAGGGCCCAACAGTGGTGTCTTGGCAGTGTTGGGGCTTGAACCCCCGACCTCCTGGTCAGTAACCCAGAGCCTCAACCACTGAGCCACCACTGCACCACATTGTGACAGTCCGAGGTAGAATGGCACTAAAACCAAGTATAATTTTCTCCCAAACTGATGAGGTTTTACAGGAAAATGCACTTGTCGTGTTTTAAATCAACAAAACCTACCTCCCTGCCCTAAACCTTAAACTTCCTTGGTAATTTTTTAAATGAGGGGGTGAGACCATATTACGTACACCCACAAAGCTAACATGCACACACACACACACACACACACACACACACACACACACACAAACACACACAAACACACAAACACACACAAACACACATACAATTCAAAGAACAATAAATAAGTCTGGCCCCAATGAATATGCTTAGGTGTGGGAGCCGCACCTTCCAGACAAAACACTGCATTTTTCTGTAATGGAAATAAAGAAACTAATTTACTTTGAGTTAATACATTTTTTGTAATTAAAAAATATTATTGGTTACAAGATGATTATTCTATGTCTTCTCTGTCACATTACTGCAAAAACAGACACTATAAAAAAAAAAAAGAAAAAAAGATAAACTTTGACAAATAATAGTGTAGGCAAGTGGAGGAATTTCATGTAATTTAACTCTAGTCATATATTTGATGTGGCCCCTTTAAGAGTTTTGCGACACCTGCTTTCCGGCACTCCTCGTGTTGCGCATGTGTGCTGGTTAGAGACATAAGAACATACGTTGTGCAAGAGAGCTTCCAGTTTTGTTCATCGTTTGAGAATGAAATGGGTAAATATCAAATTCGACACAAAATGTTGTTAAAGTGCATTAAATATGTGTTCAGAAAGTCGTATGTTAAAATTGAGTGTTTGTTATGGATCATTTTTGAAGGATGGATGTATGGATTGCATGTGTGGAGTTTGAAAACATTTAGTGCATATGAGAGGACCGGGTATGTAAATTTAGAATGAATCATATCTTATTTAATTATTTATTACCCAAAGGGTTGCCCAAAATTACACAAAAGGTTTTTTTTGTGTGTGTGTGTTTTTATGTAAACAGCCATCAGAATAAAACCCCAAAATATATTATGTATCCGTGTTGTTTATTTACAACCCACCGGCTACAATAGTTATACATTTGTCTAAACATACAGTACATCCAAATGCATCCATGTCTGAGATGTCAATCCATGCATCTTATCACGTGGCTTGTTGAGCGCGTTACTGCGGATACCTAGAGCGTGTGGAGGCTTCATGCTATTCTCCACGGCATCCATGCACAACTCACCACGCACCCCACCGAGAGCGAACCACATATTACACCTGTGCTGTTTCCGGACAATATTGATCGCAAACAGCCAAGGTGTCGACCTTTATTGAATATAAAAAGTAAATGTGAGATAAAAAACTTTTTTTTTTTTTTTTTTTTGGATCTTCTGTGACACTTTCGGCTCACGCGTTGACTCGTGTGATCTTCAGGACTCATTCTCCAATCATTTGCATCACAAGTGCAACGCTCTTTCAGTTGAGCTACTGTGCAACTTAGTCACATTAGAATAAGCTTGTATTTGTAGTTTGTTATGTAATGCAAGCATTAAATGTCACAATATAGCTTTGTGCAAGGAACATGGTGAAAAGTGCCGTTTTACTCGTGGTTAGTCTGAAAGTGAATAAAAGACATTGTTGTTGTAGCGCCTCGAGTGTATCACCAGGAAACTGCCACTACACACACACACACACACACACAACATGCCACATTTTCAAAAATGTTCTTATGGTTACGTGTTTCTATGAGACAAGGTAGCTTTTTCTTTAGAATGTGTTATTTAAGTTTTTGATATCAGTCCGACAGCTGTCATGTTAGTTGAATTTCTTGTAACTATCCAGAAGTCTTGCTCTCTGCAAGTGAGGTCAGGGCTCGCTCGCCCATGTCAAATCCTGAGATGTTGGTTCTCTTTGTGGGAGGAGGCCTCATAACTCAATTTTCAGATTTCCCCATCCTGATGTTCACCTGCTTTCTGAGGGGTTTCCATGGCAACAGGCATGTAGCCGGAGATGATGGCATTGTTGGAAGACAGCTCACATGGAGCGTTGATGAGTTCTTCTTTTCCTGTCTCTCTCTCTCTCTCTCTCTCTCTCTCTCTCGACTGCACAATATCAAAAGAGCCCTTAACGATTCGCCACGGACACTGGCAGCTTCCTGTGTCAGTGTCAGTCTGTTTGTCTTCAAACTGCAAATGTTTGCAGCTTTGATAATAACAACAATTTGCTGGATGTTACACATTTATGCAATATTTGTTTTATATAACATAAATTGATTTTCTTTAACTTCAGGCATTTTTAGCACTGTGGACTTCTAGAAAGTAAAGTCTTGTTCAAATATTTGAGACACACTTTCACTAGTGTGTTGGTCTACAAACAATGTCTAACAGTGTATGTCCATGCATCACAGAAGATTTATGTCATTTCTGCCATTAAAATTCCCACCACAGTGTCATTTCAAACACTTCTGAAATTCTGTATTGCGTTTAATAGAATTCTGTGGTGGAAATGACATTTTTTAACGTTTTTGAAATACAATGGCCGACTCTTTTGTCTTGCTAAGGCTAATATCATAGCTAATATTTTATGTATCCCAATTACACACAGTTAAGTAATAGGTTTTGCTCACAAGAGATACTTAAATATTCCTTTTTTTATGCATTTGGCAGACACTTTTATCCAAAGCAACTTAAAGTGCCCTTAGGGACAACATGGAGTAACATGGAGTTAAGTGCTTGCTCAAGGACACAATGGTGGTGACTGTGGGGATCAAACCAGCAACCTTCTGCTTGGCAGTGCAGTGCTTTAGCCCACTACACCACCACTCACTCACTCAAGTATCACTTGTCTCATATTTCATCATTTTTTGTCCATTTGGTTAACAAGTACACTAACAAAAAAACTGTATCAGGGACAAAATTTAAGCGTATTTAGTCATGTATCTAAAAGCTTCATGTTTATTCACTCTTTGTTTAAATTATCATTGTTTTAAATATGTAATAATCTATATTTTAATAATGGATTTTCATAGTATAAAATTCCAGAAAGTCTGGTTCAGGTACAAGACTAAAGCAGTTAAACCTGTACATTTAAAGTCATTTGAAAGCACCAAAAATAAATGGTGAAGGCCTGGAAATGGGTTTCCAAGTTAGTTGTAATGTGGCCTTTCTAAAACTAAAGAAAAAAGTTGAAATCAGTTAATTTTCCTTAAAATCAAGCTCTTGAAAATGAAAGTGCCTAAAGTTACAAGAAACACCCAAATACCCAATAATAAAAAATGAATTCTGTCATCATTCACTCGCCCTCGTGACTCCATCCATCCATCCATCTTCAACCGCTTATCCAAAGTCGGGTCGTGGGGGCAGCAGCTCCAGCAGGGGGCCCCAAACTTCCCTATCCCGAGCCACATTAACCAGCTCTGACTGGGCAACCCCGATGTAATCTTTCCCGAGGCCTCCTCCCAGATGGACGTGCCTGAAACACCTCCCTAGGGAGGCGGCCAGGGGGCATCCTTACCAGATGCCCAAACCACCTCAACTGACTCCTTTCCACGCAAAGGAGCAGCGGCTCTACTCCGAGCTCCTCACGGATGACTGAGATCCTCACCCTATCTCTAAAGGAGACGCCCGCCACCCTTCTGAGGAAGCCCATTTTGGCCAAAAAAAGTAATAAAAAAATTACTTATGCAATTACAATGAATTAGAACTGGAGCTTTCCAACTTCTAAAAATATGTGAAAGCACCAAAAAAACAGACTCTCATAAAAGTAATCCATACTCTCTTATGGTATATTCCAAGTCTTCTGAAGCCATAAATGATAGCTTGATATAAGGCTCTATGTATCATCCTTTCCAGTTGAGTTACAGTACTTTAAAAACTTAGATATAAATATCTAACAGGACTCATTTGAAAATGTAGAGACAACTCATGCAAATAATTATCATGAGATTTCAGTCAGGGGAAATTGAAGGCGCTCTAAACTTTTTGTAACATCTCCTGCTGTTTACGATGAAGCGCTTTCAAGACGTCCTCCGTGGCCGACAACAGCGAGTGCGTCTAAAACAACAGTGACAGACGGAGCTGCTATACCTCACAGATTTACCCAAAACGACAAGAACATCAGATATTTTGTTTGTCTGATGCAACTGTCCGTATCCTCTCTAAATTTGAGCCTTTCCTCATATCATCCCATTGGACGAATTAGACTCCTCCACATGCTATACAGTATATTTGCCATCGCTGTCATAAAGTGTACAGTAAATATACTCAACATTAGGTAGGGCTTATCTACTGTTTCTTCCTTCAGGCTATGGTATACAGTAGGTGGACAAATACCTATTTAACATGCCTGTCAAACTTGAGGCTGAGCCTCTGAGGAAATGGACCTAAAGGGTAACCAATAAGGATTGGTTCAAAAATGCAAGTGCTGTTTCAAGCCTGATACCTTATAGAAAATAACAGAGAGTGAAGGACTAAAACAGAGGACGACAGGTTCCTCCCTGGGATAATAAATGTGATTAATAATGCACCTCATAGGCCAAAGAGTGTCTTAAAGGTTAAGGAAGCACATCACGTCTATTTGGTACATGATTTTTGAGACTGTTTCTCTCTCACATAGACTCTGTACCTGCTAATGTGAGCACAGTAACACCTGTGGCAACTAAATGCCAAGCTGGCCCCTGTCGCTGTGTTGTGTGACAGCTTAATAATGGGTTTTGCAGGTGGCACTTCTCCATTGTACAATAGAGCCCAGATCCGGCTAAGCTGTTAGGAAGCCAATTCTGACCTCCTCAGGTTTATATTCATGGCACCTCACAAAACAGAGCTCCACAGAGACAGTAAATGGTTTTTGAGAGCCAAGCTGAAATGTGTAGTGCTATGTGTTTTGCTTGTGCTTCCTAAGTTGGACATTGGTTTCACCCAGCTTGATCTCATGAGTCAAAATAAGAGTTAAAAATTGTGAAATCGCTAAGAAATTAGTCGGCTAATCCCCTAGAGAAAAATAAAACATACATGTGAACGATGTTATTCAAATTTTTCACAAGATTTAAGCCTAACCCAAAGCTAATTTTGGCTAATTCGTATGACATTGTGCGACTGCACTCGTTTGAATTCCTACGACTTTCACTGCAGCAAATGACGTCGCTGGATACTTGCTTCTGTCACACACAACAGCTTCCTATCATGTTTACACACTCTACTGATTGTTTAAGTTTAGTTAAGGGGTTTGGGTAAGGGAATAATATTAGTAAGTATGTCCTTAACGCCTCGTTTGCGTAACTTGCGCTTCCGCATTAGACGTCCGGGAAGTCGTACGTGTTTATGCGAACAACATCGTGCGAAACCATACGAAATGTAAGTTTTTTCATGGGATTGGGTTGGAAAGGAGGCTAGCTAAAAATTGATGCCGGTATTGTATCGATTTCGAATTCTGTTTGTCGATTGGTTGGTCTATGGGAATAAAAGTCGTACCTTTTTAGTACGAGCCAAGTCGTACAATATCTCATGAATTCGCCATTTTTTACAAATGATTACGAGTTGTCATGAGACTATGTAGGTTTCGACTTAAAAATCGGGTAGTTCTATAAATTTCAATGAATCGATTCAAAACTGATTCAACTATTAGTTCGCATCATAACTTAAAAATGTGCTCGGAAGTCATTTCTCCTGTGTTTAACTGATTTAGTATAGAAAATAATACATGAAAATATGGTTGTTTTTTACTTGTATTGTAATAGTTGTGCATTAATTGAAAATGACTACATTTAATTTTCCCTCATTTGTTCATTTAAAGAAAAATAAAACATATGATGATGTATTTTACTTCTTGTATTAAACATTTTAAATGTTTAAACGTAACAATATAAATCTCAAGATATATAGTGAAATATAGTCATAGAGAATATAGGCTGAAAACGTATCATTTTTAAGCTATACAAAACTCTGTATAGTCAGTTAATGGTTTTTGAGAGACAAGCTGAGATTTTTAGGACTGTGCGTTTAAAATAGTTAGAAAATTTGGTTAGAAGAATCTCTTATTTCTATGTCAGCAGCAAATATTGACAAAAAATTGGGTTGTTTGATTCATTTTGGTGTCAGTTTCAGTTTAAGACAGGGTAATAGGAGGGCCACCCACTGATCGGGAGGCCACCTCCAAACCTCATTTTTTTCATAAAGGTCGAGGAAGGCCTCCTGATTGTCGCTTGGCCCCATTTTCGTGAGGGCCACCGGTGGGATGGCCACCATCCGCAGTCGGCCTTTATCCTCTAAGAGGCTTAATGAGCCTGATAAGGGACCGGGTGTGTATAATCACGACCCGCCCTCCGCCCTGTCACACGGTTCAAACTGTACTTTTAAGGATCTATTTAAAAATATGCTTCAACTCTTTGTTTGCGTTAACATGAGAAAAAAAAAAGGAAAAAAGTAATTTATCCTGTATTAGAATGTTTTAGTAAAAATGCATGTAGGTAAATATTGCAGTTGATGACTTGTTTTGTTACATTGATAATTTTAAAAGAAAATGATTAAATTTCCTTCATTTCATCAAAAATCTGTAGAAAGCATGTTTTGATTATTTTATGTTTGTGTGTTTACTTATTGCATTAAATTGCCCACAGTATAAATATCAAAATAAATATAGAAAATATAGTTAAAAGGATGATAATTATACATTTTACAGCTATATATTCTAGCCCTAGTAACAATAACAGTAGTAACTATTTTGGTGGAAACAATTGTTATCACAGAGTAAAGGGGGTGCTTAAAACCAAAGCGTCTTGCTGTCAATCCGCATATTACCATCTCCAAAAGAACATCTCCCGAGTTTCTCCGTCAGATTAAAGGAGCTGATTTTACGCATTGCCTGAGGATTTAACTGAACAGTATTTTGACTTGAAAACAAACCTGATCCTTTTGTATTCAACCACAGTCTTGTCAAAGGCAGCATGAAGAATCCAGAACTCTAACGGCTAATAAGAGATTATGGCATATTTGACATTGGTGCATTGATTTATATGGAACGCTGCTCATTATTGGTGGAATTAAGCCTTTTTCAGCACCTAATCGTCTGGCAGAGGAATTAGCAATGCTAGCAAAGAAAGAACATTTCATGGTGGGGTTTTATAGAAGTAGAATTACTTTCTAAACTTAGGCCAGAGAACATCTTTTAAAGAAATATTAGGTAGTTGTCATGAGCATGCAGACAACATCAATGGTAGAAGTTGGCATTTTTGTTCAAATCCACGATAAAAATATTTCAGCAGAAGAAAGTGCTAATATGTGTATATATATATATTGTAAAATCTATTTTTTGCTGTATGGGAAGGGACAACATTCAGAATCGGTGTGTTTAATATCTCAATCCAAAATGTAATATTTAATCTGACACTAGTGCAGGAAGCAGTGACCCCACATTCAGAAAATAATTTGAGTCATTTAAGCAGCCTTTTGGAAAACTGAATGAAAAGGGCACGGGCGATTACATTGCAGTGTAAAAGAAAAGCCAAACTTTTCAGATGCAATTGAGACCTGCTCAGTGCATTGACATTTGGTTTGAAAATGAAAGGCATTTTGCAGGCAGACAGCCGCGGAGAGTGACCTTTGAGATGTGAATTATCTCCCGCACATCTATTCATTCGATTGCTTGTGTGTTATGAATAGACTTATAGCTGGCAGGGTCAGCCTCCACTTTAGTTAGTAAAGGAATAACCTGACCTACACATACACGAGGAGTGGAGAGGTTTGATTTGTGGTTAACACGGCAGCTTTATTGCTTTGGCAAAGTTGTGTTTGACTTTTAATTTGTAGCTTGCTACATCCTGTATGCTGCTTTCTGTGGAATCAGAAAAATCGAATTTCATGTGCATGAATGATCAAACAACGTTGTGTTTGTCACTTTACAATAAGGTTCTATATGATAACATTAGATAATGCATTAGATATCATGAACTAACACTGACCAATATACAGTATGTTTACAGGATTTATTCATCTTGGTTCATCTTAATTTATAAAAGTATATTCACTGTATATGTTCATTGTTAGTACATGTTGGTTCATAATGCATAATGTTTACATTCACCAAGATCAATACTCTAAGTGCTGTACAAGTGTTGTTTATTGTTAGTCCTTATTGTAAAGTGTTACTTGAATACTTTTGAGACGTTGACATGTCCTGTGGTGTGACATACTAAACTCCATATACAACCATTTTTAAACAGCTATTTGCTAATTACTTTATAATTATTATAGCAAGCTATTAACATGTAAACATTTGAACTAGATTCATCTTTAAACTGCTGCTCCACAATGACAGTAGTTGACTTAAAATCTTACCATAGGAGCAGGGCTGGACTGGTAATCTGGCATACCGGGCATTTTCCCGATGGGCCGACGCACTTTGGGGTCAATCAGGGATGGACTGGCCATCGGGAGAACTGAGCGGGCCGGTGGGTCGTCCACGAAACCTGCTGAATGGGCCGCGATAAGCAAAAATGAGCCGCCGCGTAACGCAGAACGGACCACAAAACGGTGCCACGATATTTCTCTTCCCAGTCCAGCCCTGCATAGAAGACACTAATGTCCACTTCCATAGAGCCCATCACTGCCCCGTCCACTAATTCAGCATCTGGGCTCAGGTATTTTTCTCATTCATTTCTTCCAAAGACTTTTCATTAAATCCCTCATAAAACAGTTGTAAGCCATGAACCAAGCCAAACAGCTCCGAGGTGAATCAAAACAACACAAAATTAGTTTAGAGGCAAAAAAATATTTGAAAGTGGGACAAAGAGACAACGGTACAAGACTGTGTATTTACCGTAAGTCATTACGGCACGAACTACAATCCCATGAAGCATTGCGAATGATGCCATTGAATAAAAAAATCTAATATATTTTACGTTTATTCCAAAATATTCCGATATGTACAAATTGATAAGTGTGAGAGACTCGATTACGTCATTAAGGGTGCGTCATGAGTGGACGGTCGCTCTGATTGGTGGATCTTTCTCTGCATCAAACATGATTTTTAAACAATGACGTTGAAATAACGTGGACTGATGGCTTCAACGGAAGCATTTACCATCGATGAACACCCTCTTGCTCAATGTAGGGCTGCATTTAATGGTTAATAAGTTATCATTAAAATCAATTAGTCTAAAGTCTAAAATGTGTTTTAACATGTGGGCCGGGAAATAATCAAAGGACCGAATAAAAATATACCAATAGCTTATTCTCTAATGCTGTGCTATGTTTAAGAGTTAGCTCATCTAATCAAACACACACACACACACACGTACTGCTTTGGGAAACAGTGCAAGTGTCAGAATCCCCAGTGGTGCCTGAGGGTCGGGAAACGGTTCCCTTTCCTCTTTTCCTCCCTTAATTAGCACACTGCAATAATTTTATTGCCTTTTTTCACAAGGATATTTCATAACCTGAAGTCATCAGAAAGCTTTCTAATTGCAAAGCTAATGCTTATGCTTCTATGCTAATGCAAAGAAGTTTCTTGAAGAAGGTGACTGTGGAGCGGGGCGGGCGGGCTAGAATGTTGCATGCCCGGTCCCCAATCGGCCTGATAGCGCGAGGGATAAAGGTGGCTGGTGACGACGGTTCGAAAGAGAGAGAATTACGAGCATGTCCGTCATGTGTGTGTTTATGTTTGTGCTTTTGGTTTTGAGTTTAAATAAATAATATTTATATTGACAAGCCGGTTCTCGCCTCCTCCTTGCCCATCATTAACCCCCTTACATTGGTGCCGAAAACCGGGAGGGAGGAGGGATGGCTGTCGAAGAGTCCTCGACACTACAGTCCACCCAGGGGAGCGGCACTACCATCTGCCGGGTGACGGAGTAACCGGAACGGCCGCCGTCCGCGGGGCGAGTGGGGACTGGATTCCCCGACCTCCTGGAGCGATGGAGCCGCTGCCAGGGGCGGAGGAGTACCCTGCCGTCCCCCAGAAACGCGGAGGGGTCGAGGTTAGACTGCCGTCCGCGAGGGGAGGAGGGAAGTAACTCCCCGATCGCCTGGAGCGGTAGGTCCGCTGCCAGGGGCGGAGGAATGTCCCCAGGTGCCGCCAGAAAAGCGGAGGGGCGTTCTGTCAGCTTGGGGTTGGAGATTTGACTCTGGTTCGCCCAGAGAGGAGCGGCTGTCGTCTGCCGGAGAGTGTGACGTAGTGTTCGAGGACCACGCGACGGTACATCAGAGAACCGGTGAGTGAGCTTCTCTCTCTCTCTCGCTGTCGCACCGTGTTGGCCTTTTCCCTTGCCTATTTTTTGTTGTTGTTGTTTTCCCCTCCTGTCTCCTCCCAGGTCGAGTAAGGCGGGGATGACCTGACGGGGCGCAAAGCACGCCCCTCCCCAGGGAAAGGGGGGGCTTTAAGTCATGCTGGTGGCACCCCGGCCTGAGGTAACGCCGGGAGGAGTGTGGAGCGGAGGGGGCCGGGGCCGGGCTAGAATGTTGCACGCCCGGTCCCCAATCGGCCTGATGGGGCGCGTGAGGGATAAAGGTGGCCGGTGACGACGGTTCGTGAGAGAGAGAATTACGACATGTCTGTCATGTGTGTTTATGTTTGTGTGTTTTGGTTTTGAGTTTAAATAAATATAATTTATATTGACAAGCCGGTTCTCGCCTCCTCCTTGCCCATCTTAACCCCCTTACAGTGACTTTTTGAAATTCAAAAAAATCGTGGCAAAAATTGCACAGAAGAACGCTGTGAGATTCTGTGAGAAGTTATTTGCAGTGCTTTCTAAGGCAAGTATACTTACAGCCAGGGCTGTAGGAGAAATCGGCCAGGGATTTTACATAGCAACCTGGCTAAAAGTTGTTGAGCGGGTGGGGGGGGGCTGGGGCTGGGGGGTGTTCACTGTTTTGTGGTCCGTTCTGCATAACGCGGCAGCTCATTTTAGCTTATCTCGGCCCATTTCGCGGCCGACCCACCGGCCCACTAGGTTCTCCCAATAGCTAGTCCGCCCCTGATCGGCCCCAAAGTGCGTCAGCCCACCGGGAAAATGCCTGGTATGCCAGATTACCAGTTCAGCCCTGCATACAGCACACTCTTGCTCAGAATTATGGACTTCAAAACACCTCTAACCACACGTATGAAACTTCAAATGTCAAAACCATCCTGTTTGTGTTAAAGACCTGAAATCTCAAATCTAGTTAGTAGATCTGATTAACATCTCTTGTAATTTCCCATTTTAGGAGTCACATTTTCCTCGTGACTCTAATACAGAGTAATGTCATGGAATGGTTAGCTACAGCGGATATAATTTCCCTCTTGCAGGACTGGATTGACCACATCGATTGGAGACCCAGACTTAATTACATTTGATTTTCTGCAGGGTACTTCCTGGTCATATAATCATCAGTCATTACTGACGAGAGTGGCTTGCTGTTGCGACAGAAGTGCTATCACTGTAGCTATGGATTTTGATATCTGATTGGATTGTTATCTGTTTAGTAGGTTTCGCTAAATGTTGGGTGATCTTTATCAATATCAAAGCTATTATCCATCAAAAGAGACAACAATTTAACCTGAATGCTCTTTTAACTTGTTATATTTATGTGTGTCAGGGTAACTCTGAAGACACCAAAGAAGATTAATTGGAACAGACTGGGAAGCGATCTAAGGTTTTCCGCCCACATATTCATTAAGTAAGACAGATTGCAGGATTTCAAGTGATTCAAGGACAGATTCTAGAAAAAGACCAAGACGTTTTTGATGTGGACATCAAGTGCAGGTTTATTAATGTTTGCCTCATCTGTCCAACTAAAGCTTCTTCCAAATCTCTAATCTCAACCACTATTTATTTGAATATTAAGGCCACAACAAATACGATTTTTTTAAATTGATGTTCCAAAGAAAACATCACTAGAGTTTACCCAAACAAAACTCTCAAAGGATAGGATTTTGTGGTTAGTTGGCATTGCGTTGCTATGTGGTTGCCATTCGGTTGCTATGGTCAGGATTAGCACACCAATGAATTTCCAATATTGTTAAGTTGTTGTTATTATTGGATAAGGATTTTTTTTTAATCATGTCAGAGGGATTGTATACACAAATAACAGTTTCTAACAGGGTGTTGCTATGTGGTTGCTATGCAGTTGCTATGGTCAGGGTTGTGTTCCCACACCTATTGACCACTGAATTTTCTAGATTTTTCCAGTTGTTTGTGATTATTGGATAAGATTTAGTTTTTAAATCATGTCAAAAGGGATTGTACTTACAAATTGCAGTTTCTAGCAGAGCGTTGCTATGCTGTGGCTTTGCGGTTACTATGGGGTTACTATGCAGTTGTTATGGTCAGAGTTCCCACACCTTTTGTCTGCTGCATTTCCATTATTTTCCAGTTGTTTGTGATTATTGGATAAGGATTTTCAAAAGTCATTTCAGATGGATTGTACTCACAAATGGCAGTTTCTAGTAGGGTGTTGCCATACGGTTACTAGGGTGTTGCTATGCAGTTGCTATGGTCAGGGTTCCTACACCTTTTGTCTGCTGAATTTCAATTATTTTTCCAGTTGTTTGTGATTACTGGATAAGGATTTTAACAAGTCATTTCATATGGATTATACTCACAAATGGCAGTTTCTAGTAGGGTGTTGCCAAACGGTTACTAGGGTGTTGCTATGATCAGGGTTCCTACACCGTTTGTCCATTGAATTTCCATTATTTTCCAGTTGTTTGTGATTATTGGATAAGGATTTTCAAAAGTCATTTCAGATGGAATGTACTCACCAATGGCAGTTTCTAGTAGGGTGTTGCCATATGGTTACTAGGGTGTTGCTATGCAGTTGCTATGGTCAGGGTTCCTACACCATTTGTCTGCTGAATTTCCATTATTTTTCTAGTTGTTTGTGATTATTGGATAAGGATTTTCAAAAGTCATTTCAGATGGATTGTACTCACAAATGGCAGTTTCTAGTAGGGTTTTGCCATAAGGTTACTAGGGTGTTGCTATGCAGTTGATATGTTCAGGGTTCCCACACCTTTTGACCACTGAATTTCAATGATTTTTCTGTTGTTTGTGATACTGGATAAAGATTTTCAAAAATAATGTCAAAGTGACTGTACTCAAAATTAAAAATGTGTAGGTTATATAAAAATAATAATCATAACAATAATACAAACAATAAAATACATTAAATTTTTTGGCAAGACTTTTCCAGGCCTAGAAATCATAATTTAAAAAAGTACCCTAATATTTCCAGGTTTTCCATGACTGTGAAGAACCCTGTATTCAGAGCACTTTGCTATGTGGTTGCAAGGGTGTTCTGGATGGATGCTAGACAGTTGTACTGTACTACTATGTACTAATGTATTGTTCAATTTTCATAATTTACTCACTTTTTACATGTTGTTCCAAACCCATTTGACTTTCATTCTTACATTGAAAACAAATGGAGATGTTAGGTAGAGCGTTGACCTCAGTCGCCATTAGCTTACACTACATCTTTTTTTCCTCATACAATGAAATTGAATGGTGACTGAGGCTAACAGTCTGTCTAACATCTCCATTTGTGGTTAAAGTAAGTCACACAGGTTTTGAACAATATGAGGTGTTCCTTGTGAACTCTCCCTTTAACAAGCACAATTTATAACAGCACTGAAACGGACTCAGATACAATGCACTTCTCTTTACTGTGTCTGTTCTTACTCTTCAGTGTTCTACTGGCTTCCATTCAAGTTTTACTCAGCTAGCCATTTGAAAGGCAAGGCCTTTTCACTGCAGTCTGTGACGCATCTTCCAGCATGAGTGAATCACACCGTCAAACACTGAACTGGCACACAGATGCCACAGGTCCTGCAGATCTCTGGGGATTTGTTCAGGTCGGGAGTCACAGTCTGTGCCGGCACAGAAAACTCATGATTCCCACCGAAACTATTAGATTACATTAGTATTGACTCATTCATGAAGAGCTGAATTATTATTTTACTATAGGAAAATAAGACACATTATTTCTGATTTACAAGCTCTGTTCCGAAAACCTAGTGAGCAGCCTTGCTATGTACTACCTTTATAGGCAGCTGCCTGCTAAGGGAGCATCCTAACATCATAGTACCTCAGAAGTGACTGATTTCGCTGCTGGAGGGGAAAAACAGCTTACAAGAGCTTGTAAGTTGGTTTGCTGGTCTTAGCTGTTTTAATATGGTCTAGATGGTTTCATAATCTGCAAGCTGGTGTAAAACTGGTCTAGCTGGTCTCAAAATCTGACCAGCTGCCAAGTTATCAAAAACCCTTTAATACCATCCAAAAAGTCAAGGATAATTAGGCTGGTCTAAGGTGTTTTTTGGGGTGGGGGGGTATATTTTAAGGTAGCCTAATATTGCTATACACACTTTTCTGTACCTACAGTGCAGCCTTTTCTTTACGATTGCACCTATGATGCCTTAAAATGCCATATAGCTAGGCAGCTCACAAAAATTTGGAACAAAGCAAATGTCTTTCAGGAATAGAGGGGTGTTGCCGGTTGATTTCTGTTCCGAAGTACATTTGGGACTTTGTAGACAACACACTTTCTCCTAAAACTCAATCAGGGAACAAGTGAACACGTATCCCAAACTGACAGGATGCCCCAAAAGAGAGAGACACATAATTTCAGGTTAGACCTGACAGCCTTGTCAGGTTATCCCACAGGCTGTGTGTGTGTATGTGTGTGTTACTGTATACATTATGTGTTTATGAGGTTTCCACCTCAGTAAATCAATGCTACTTTTTTCCATGTTTTCTCAAGGGTCATGCAGTCAATCTAACACTTACTTACAGCAGCCGCTGACCTCTAAAGCGTTCGTGACCAATGAATAGAAAACATTATAAAGTGTGACCCATGGGGTTTCAGGAGTGATTCAACTTACTACTGGGAACAACATCCTAAAACTCGCTACTTCATCTTTGGTCACAGGTGGGTTTTCATTTTTTCTGACTGGTGCTTAAAGGGATGGTTCATCCAAAAATGAAAATCTGTCATCATATACTCACCCTCATGTTGTTCCCAACCCGTATGATTTTATTTCTTATGTGGAACACAACATTTTTTGTCATGTAAATTAATCAGTTTTATGACTTTGTTTGTCTAGTAGTCCGTCAGTGTAAAGGGATTAATGGAAAGGAGGATTTGAGAACCGGCTTGACAATATAAATGATATTTTAATACGAAACTTAAAAAAAAGACAAACACACAAAGGTGTCAGACAGCTCTCCGTAAATCTCTCTCTCTCTCTCTCTCTCTCTCTCTCTGTGTCCCACTGCAGTCTCACAGTCGGCCTTTATCCCTTGATTAGCCTGATTAGGGGCCGGGTGTGTGGAATCACAACCCGGCCCCGCCCTCTGCCCTACTACAGTCAGTCTGTGACAAATGCAGTGGGTGCTAGCCACGTTAGATTATCGATTGCGCATTCCTTCAGTTCAATGCAGGAATGACCGTCAGCTAGGTTTTAAAGCCATTGCATTGATAGCCAGCTGTTGAGCACCACCTGTTAGAGGTCGACCGATAGTTGATTTTGACGAGACTGATAACTAACATGGTGATTTTTAAAATGGGTTTATAGAATAATGACTTTACTCTGATAGGCACAGACATACATAAGCAACAAGAGTCCAAAATGAATAAAATCCCAGTTTCCGCAGTTTGTTGTTCTACTAAAATCCAAATTATAACCAGAAAAAACACTTTGTGCAGAGAACACTTGATTATCTAATCAAAATAATAAAATATGCATTGAAGTGAGGATATAAATATGGAGGAATTTTGTCAATAAGGAAAGATTTAGATACAGCAAATCCCCACATGACTGCTGTTATATTGTAGTAGCAAGCCATTCTAACAGTAGAGAAACTATTGGCATAAATATTTGCAGATAACAGATAGTTCCAAAAAACAACTATCGGCCTACCTCTACTATCTGTTCCGGCCAGTGGATCCAACTTGAATCGGATATCGCTACTTTCTGCATGAATGTGACAGTGCACAAGTCATATGGTTCACTTGCATGCTACTTTTATGGTGCTTTTGCATCATTTTTAAACTTTGAAATCTTCAGTCTCTATTTACTTTCATTATATGGCAAAGATCGACCAGGATTTTATTCTTAACAATTCTTCCAGGAAAAATAAAGGAATACTAATATGGTTTTGGAATTGTATGAGGGTGCGTAAATGAAGACCGAATTTTCATTTTTGGATTAGCTATTCTTACGTTTATCTGATACGGTTTAACTACGTTTCTTAGCCTGTGGTGTTTGATTATACAGAATGTCTGTTTTGATAAGCCTCTACAAACAATCTAGAGTTGCCACAAAATTGCTGCAAATTCACCACTTATACATTTTCACATGAAAATGAGCTTTGCAGTATAATCTTCATTGTCGCCAAATGTTTGCTGCAGGTTCACCACTACTGGTGAAAAGCTGCAAACTTCTGGCAAACATTTCCTGCGAATAACAAGCTCATTTGCATGTGAAAAGTGAATGTGCGGCAATTTTGCATCAAGTTGGCAGCAACACTAGATTTTGTGTGTGTGTGTGTGTGTGTGTGTGTGCGTGCGTGTGTGTTTAAGCTGAAGATAAATTGCTTTTTTTAATTTTTTTATTAGTTTTGACCATAAACATGCAATTATCAACATAAAACCATCATTTCTAGTTTGGGCAAATGCTAGAGGATATTTGTTGTTAATGTTTTTGTTAGAAACTTTTGAGAAACTCTTTAATTGGAGACTGTTATTGGAACTTCTGTTTGATGAGGTACATCACCCTTTTCTCTCATTTTTATTTTCTTTCACTTTCATTTGTTCCTGCAACTTGTTAATATTCGGCTTTAACGAGAGCTGAAATAGCCCTGATGATGTAATTAGTGTGAGCAATTAAGGCTTAATGAGTGTTAATGAGGTAAATAAAAGCTTACCAACCTGCATAGCTTCATCAGGCACATCCCTGCGCTACGTTCACACGTTAGACTGTTGACACGTCCACCACATCAATACAATGACAGCAGAAACGCTTATATATCCGTTCAAACTGTAATTATTAGCTTCTGAAATCAACTTGGAACATTAATTATAGTGTTGTGGTAATTAGGGATGGGAATTGTGAGTAATTTTACTATTATGATTCCTCTCAATTCTTCCATTAACCATTATTTTAGTACTTTTGAGGACACGTAGCACAGTAATGGTATTTATTTTATTACAAGCTGGACATGACAAAAGTCGTAACTTGCATGTCAGTAAATTAATTCAGTAACCGTTCCAACTGATGCATACGTGTTTTTGATTCACTAAAAAGAACCGGCTCATTAAAGTCACTTATTCAGGAATTAAAGTATACTAGTAGCACTGTATGTTTTGCACTGCAGATTCAAAAGAAAAGATATAGTAGAGAAGCAGCACTGCTGCTGAATTGCACTGTAGGAATCATTGTCATATATTGAGTATTTTACTACGTTACATTCCCATCTGTGGAAATGTTAAATTGGGGGAACCGTTAATGGAACCGAATGTCATGAAAATCACACTGAACAAGAACAAGGCTCTGAACAAGAACTGGTTGTCTGTTTCCAAATCTACAACCAAGTGGTGTTGCTACACTACTGTCTTATCACCTTTCTTCTCTATTAATAAAGGTCTGAAGATACTGTTTGGCTTCAGTGAGTATTTTGTTATCTATATCCCTTGGACTGTCCAGATATCAAGAGTAACTCTGTATCACAGTTCTGACCTTCATATAGAGGTTGACCAGGGCTGATTGTCACATTGGGAGGTGCTATATTTTAAGATTTTAAGAATTACACAAATGTGTGTTCACTCTAGCAATAGCTTTGTATGTTGGTTTCAAAACACCTAGCTCAAAACTTAAATTAGGATGATTTT
Source organism: Xyrauchen texanus (assembly GCF_025860055.1). Classification (NCBI taxonomy): domain Eukaryota; kingdom Metazoa; phylum Chordata; class Actinopteri; order Cypriniformes; family Catostomidae; genus Xyrauchen; species Xyrauchen texanus. The sequence goes on from NC_068324.1 coordinate 3,901,380, forward strand.
TGTTAAATTAGGATGTTTTTAATAAAATTATAAGTTTCACATTCACTACGTTTGGTTTCTATTAGTAGCTTTTATTAGTAGCAGTAGCTTTTTTGTGGAGTGTATATACAGTAGTTATACTACACATTTATGTATGCGTCAACAGAAAATGAAATGTACTCTTGAGGAAAAAAAGAGTGAGAAGTTTTAAATGGTATATCACAATTGAAAATATATAATGTTGGATTTTAAATAGTGTAAATACAGTATAAGCACTGTGTGTTAATTAAAAACCTGGTAAAATTCCACGTGTGTCAGTCTGTGATTGGCTGGCCCGAGCTGTGTAAAGTCTTTGATCAACAGGCTGCTCTGGATAATCAGAAAAATGTGAATCTGTGTTATCTTAAGAGGGACACCGTCAGGTCTGCATTGGCTCTGCCAAATCACTCAAGTGTTGAACCATCACATAGCTTTGCTAATAACATCTTTATATTAGCTGATAACTAACAGCCTAAAGGCTTGTTTTCATTGTTAAATCAGTAACGTTAGTGTGGTGATGTGGGCGTGGCTGAGCAACGTCTGTGGGAGAAGAAGAATGGTAAGGATTGACACCTGTGGGAAATGATCTCTAACAGCTGTTCTGTGTTACAGTGAGAGCTGGAGAGGGATAAAAATGGTGTCCAGACCGCCAGAGGGGAGAGAGAGAGAGAGAGAGACACACACGCAGCAGAGTGAATGTGCATTTACACTGTGCTGAAAAGAAAACCGTTTTGTGTTAAGCTGAATAGCAGAAAAATAAAGATTTATGTGGATGGTTTATCTGGCCCCTGCTTTCCCTTCATAGTAGCAAGAGATCTGTCACAGTGGTACCAAAACCCAGGATTTGGAGGAAGAAACGCCATCATGGAGTCGTCGCCATTAGCCGAAGTCATCAAAACTCTTGCTGGCATCCACCAGACCCAACATCAAGCCCTCCAGAACTTACATGCAGAGCAGGTGCAGCGTTTCCAGGTCCTGCTCCAAGCCCAGGCGGAGGATAGACAGGTATTGCGTGAGCTTGATGGCCCTGGGGAGTACTCCAGCTGGGACCCCGGCCGCAGCCATAGCCAAGCACCAGATCACACTTGCGAAGTTAGGGCCAGCTTGCGACCCACCAACTTCCGGTCATGAACGTCATGGAATACGCAGACCTAAAGCGGGCCATCTTGAAACTGGTTGGCCGTAACCCTGAACAACACCAGCAGTGTTTACGTATGCTGCCATACAGCAAATGCAGTCGCCCATTTGCCTTCGCTCAACAGCTCCGCGATGCCTGTTGGGGGTGACTGTTGGCAGAGGATCACATCGCCGAAGCTGTCATTGACCCTGTGGTACTGGAGCAGTTTGTCGGCTGTGGCGGATTCCCTTCAAGGTAATGGGGGAAGTAGGTCACAGTGTGGATGGCTCCCTGGCCTGAGTCGGGCGATGGGAGTATGTGGTGATGTGGGTGTGTCCAAGTGACATCTGTGTAGAGCGAGGCCAGGAGAGGAAGAACTGTAAGGATTGACACCTGTGGGAAATGATCTCTAACAGCTGTTCAGTGTTAAAGTGAGAGCTGGAGAGGGATAAAAGGGGTGTCCAGACTGCCGGAGGGGAGAGAGACACATGCAGCAGAGTGTGTGTGCATTTACGTTGTGCTAAAAAGCAAACTGTTTTGTGTTAAACTGAAAAGCGGAAAATAAAGATTTACATGGACTGTTCACCTGGCCCCTGCTTCCTCCTTCAAAGTCGCAAGAGATCTGACACAGTTAGATTAATATAGCTTTGTTGGTCAATATTGTAATGACAGCAAAATTGGCAGCAATAAAGATTGTTTAGTATGTTGCAGTTGATGATGCAAATTTATGCGAAGGTCCCTCTTTATTTAAACGTCAATCTACTGTGGAAATCAATGTTGCTAAGTCCTATGACTTGTTTTCCTTCAGTGTCCTATGGATCAATAGGCAGATTGTCTGATAGTCTGACTGCTGTAGGGTAGGTCCTGGACTCCACAAACAATAAGGAGACACAGCAGAGAAAATCTGCCTAAACAACAAACCGCATCCTCAAGCCATCACAATCCAATCATTGATTCTGTGAGAAACAGGAAATAGAGCTCTCTGGAATGTGTCTCTTCTTGCTGACTGTCTCTGTAAAGGGATTGAAAGCCCAGATATGAACGCAGCCATGCAGGGAGAGCTGCAGGACACCCACTTCCAGTTTCACTCTCAAAAACACATCTGAGAGTTTAAAGAGGGCTTTTAAGGAAAAGTTCTATTTATTTACCTTCGCTGTTCCATGTATGGTCTAAAATGCAATTATCCTGCCTTTTCAATTTCGAGTACACTTCCCGTGGTCTTTGAAGGAATGCAATGTTAAGGTTGTACATATTAACATTTAAACATTTAAGTAACAAAGCTCCTTTTTCACTCTCAAAAACACTGTCTCAGTGTGAACGGAAGGCCAAAGCATAGAGAAAAATATGCGTTTTCAAACGAAAACTTACTGACCTCTTTATTAGGTACATCTGTATACCTACGGTACTTATTCATGTGATTATCTAATCAGCCAATCGTGTGGCAGCAGTGCAACGCATAATATCATTCAGATACGGGTCTGGAGCTTCAGTTAATGTTCACATCAACCAACAGAACTAGGACACAGAACAGTCTCTAGTGTATAATGAGAATGGTGTGAAAAACAAAAAACATCCAGCGAACGGCAGTTCTGCTGACAGGAATGACAGAGGTCAGAGGAGAATGGCCAGACTGGTCCAAGCTGACAGGAAGGTGACTCTAACCCAAATAACCACATGTTACAACAGTTCTATGCAGAAAAGCATTTCTGAATAAACAACATGTCCAACATTGAGGCGGATGGGCTACAGCATCAGAAGACCCCTCCAAGTACCACTACTATCAGCTTAGAACAGGAAACTGAGGCTGTAGTGGGCACAGGCTCACCAAAACTGGACTTTAGATGATTGGAAAAACATCGCCTGGTCTGTCGAATCTCGATATCTGCCCATGCAGCCTCCGCATTCTGTTCTTGGCTGACAAAAGTGGAACCCGACTTGGTCTTCTGCTTTTGTAGACCATCCGCCTCAAGGTTCGACATGTTATACCATCTGAGATGCTATTCTGCTCACTACAGAGTGTTTATCAGAGTTACTGTCACCTTTCTGTCAGCTCGAACCAGTCTGGTCATTCTCCTTTGACCTCTTTCATCAACAAGACATTTACAGCCACATAACTGCCACTCGCTGGATGTTTTTGTTTTTCGCACTATTCTCTTTACACTCTGGAGGCTGTTGCATGTGAAAATCCCAAGAGATCAGCAGTTGTAGAAATACACAAACCAGCCAGTCTGGCCCCAACAATCATGCCATGGTCGAAATCACTGAGATCACATTCTTTCCCCATTCTGAAAGTTGATGTGAACATTAACTGAAGCTCCTGACCCATATATGCCTGATTTTATGCATTGCACTGCTGCCAGATAGTTAGATTAGATAATCACATAATTTAGTAGGTGTACAGGTGTACCTAATGAAGTAGCCGGTGAGTGTACATTGTAATTTATTTTTATTCAATGCCTCACGAAAGAGGATTAGTAGACAGTTAAAAAATACTTTTGAAAATGCTCTCCATTACCGCATATTTTGGAACACAAAAACACAAGAAAACTGAAAATTGCATTTTCAAACAGATTGGTGTGGATGTGGCCTTATAGTTGGCTTTTTTAAAGGTTTTGAACTCTTTATTGAAGAACTTCTTTAATAACTATGTAGAAAATAAAAATGTAAAATAGTAGCAGACGCAGTACTAAAGTTGCAGTCCACTGTATTGAGTGATGCACACTAAAGTAAATCCCTCTGCATTAGCTACATAATTAAAACAAATGGAGATGTGTAAACTATTATCCTAATGAAATTCATCCACAGGGGTCAGAGGTCACGTGTGACTAATGGCTGCAAGTGAATTCAGGCTAAATGGAATAGTGAGGTTTTCTACAGGCATGTAATGTGTTTGCAATCGACAAATCCATTAAATCAGTTGACTTTGTGATATTCTGTCATTAAATATTCCCGAGTCAATACAATTTAAGCTCAATCAACAGGAGTGTTAGCATAATGTTGATTACCACAAAAATAATTTTTACTCATACCTGCTTCTTTTATTTTTAAAGGCAAAAATCTGGGTTGCAATGAGGCACTTACAATGGAAGTGAATGGGTGCAATTTTTAAAGGGCTAATGGCAGAAACGTGAAGCTTATAATACAAAAAAACACTTAAATTAATTATTTAAAAACTTCTATTTATATTTTATATTTAAAACGTATATTTTTGAGCTGTAATGTTGTTTAAAAATCATAGTTTTTAGGAGGAGACCGACACCGATGTCATCAACATCGTGGTGCTGGAGCATTTTGTCTCCCGGCTGACGAAAGGGACGGCGGAGTGGGTCCAGTACCAACTGGTGCCACTGGCAGAGGCGATCCAGCTGGCTGAGGACCATATAGTGGCATATCCATGGGACGGCGAGCCATTTTCTCTCTCTCGCTCTCTCTCTCTCTCTCTCTCTCTCTCTCTCTATATATATATATATATACATCTTTATTCCTTCCCTTCCCTGTATTCTGTTCCCCAGAAATGGGGGATTCCTTCCCCAAAACCGGTCCCCTGGTCCCATGGGCTGTTCATCCCACTGACTTCCCCTAACCCTCTCAGCTCTCCCCCACAGGCTGGTGAATCCACTGCCACGGGTGTGGGCATGAAGTCTGGGCCAGTCTGCTGGAGCTAAGGGGTTCCTGGGCATTTCAAGGACCGATGCCCCACGATGAAGGTGGAGACATTGGTCTGGATCCCTGATGCACCACAGGCCGCCCCTATCGACCAGGAGTAATTCAATCTGAGGATTTGGATACAAGCCACTGGGTGAAGGTAAGGTGTGTGAACAGGGATATTCACGATTACTCGTTAGTGATGGTCATCATTCAATTTTGGGGACAAAAACATAGTGTAACATAGCCGTCTACGTCCGCTCCATGTCAGAATGATGTAAGGGAGGGGGGATGTCTCTGCCTTCCCAGACCTTAGAGTATTACCTGCAAGGGATTTCCCTCTGGAGCAGACGCAAGACGAGACCCTTAGGCACGCCTTTGATCGAGTGAGAGTGATTGATGGTCAATGCCTCCTGCTAGACATTGTGCTCACATATCCGTATTTTTCATTTATTAAGGATCGGTTGTGTTGAGTGACACAGGACACTCAGACAAAGGAGGATACAACCCAATTGATAGTACAGAAGAGCCGTCAGGAAATGTTATTCCATAATCTGATGGCGGGTCACTTACGGTGAGAGAAAAAACTAAACCGTCTAATGGCCCATTTCTATTGGCCGGGCATTCACGGGGATGTTCGCAGGTGGTGTGCGGCATGCCATGAAATTCTGCTGGTGAATCGTCCGACCACCCCAAGAGCGCCTTTGCAACCGCTTTCTTTGATCGAAGTCCCCTTCGAAAGAATTGGCATAGACCTCAACGGGCCATTAGAGTGGACGGCATGCGGGCATTGCTTTGTGTTGGTTCTGGTGGACTACGCAACACGATATCCGGAAGCAGTGCCTATACGCATCCCCAAACGGACAGCTTGGTCAAACGGTTTAATAAGACCCTGCAAAACACGATTCATAAGTTCGTGCACAAAGATGCTCAGAATTTAGATTAGTGGTTCGAACCTCCACGGGATTTTCCCTATTCAAATTATTGTACAGCTGTGAGCCTCGTGGCATCTAAGATGTCATGAGGAAAAATTGGGAGGAGGGACCTTCAAACAGTAAAAATTTAATTCAATGCGTTCTTGACATGAGAGCAAAACTCCTCACATTGGGACAGCTATCACATGAGAATTTGCTGCAGACACCGCTGCCTATCTACATGACATCATCTTTTACAGTAATGATTGACCTTGGCACCTACAGCATCTGAGTGTTGTCCTGACTCACAGCAAACCGTAAGAAGTGTGCAATTGGATGGGTGGAAGTATGGTATCTCGGATTCCACTTGGGTCAAGTGGTGGTGGAGTGGTGGTGGCGTAGTGGGCTAAAGCACATAACTGTTAATCAGAAGGTTGCTGGTTCGATCCCCACAGCCACCACCATTGTGTCCTTGAGCAAGGCACTCAACTCCAGGTTGCTCCGGGGGGATTATCCCTGCAATAAGTGCACTGTAAGTCGCTTTGGATAAAAGCGTCTGCCAAATGCATAAATGTAAATGTAAATGTCAAGGACAGGTGTGGCCCCAAATTGATAAGACTACAGTGATTGCAGACTGCCGGAGTCCAAATGACCAAAAAGACTGTTCCTGGAGTTGGCTGGCTATTATCATAGGTTTGTCCTAACTATTCGACCATTTCGACCAAACTATTCTGATCTTACTAAAAAGGGGGCACCAGATCTGGTCCAGTGGATGGAGCTGTGTCAGCAGGTGTTCACGTGGGTGAAAGCTGTGTTTTGCTGGGCGGTCCTTACCCTTCAGTATTACCTCCTGGGATGGGCCTTCACCCTCTGTTCGGATCACTCCCCCCTCTAGTGGCTCCATTGCATGAAGGATACCAATGCGCTGAAGGATATATAGCTCTTCAGCCATATAAGTTTGAGGTGGTCCACAGACTGATTTCTGCTCTAGAAATGGGGAGGGGGAGTAGAGGGCAGGCTGTATAGCTCCCTGGCCTGAGTCGGGCGATGGGGGTATGTGGAGGTGGGGGCGTGGTTGAGTGCCGATTTGTGAATGGAGAGCCAGATCGGGAGTTGAGAGCAGTAAGGAGTCCCACCAGTGGGTGTTATCTCTAACTGCTGTTTGTGTTTTGCAGTGAGAGCAGAGAGGAATTAAAAGGAAGTCCAGACCGAGAGGGGAGAGAGAGCCGAGCCTGCTCTTGTGTGGGATGGGGGCATCATTTGTGTGTGCTGAAAAGCACTAGAGTGACAGAAAATAAAGATACCTTTTGAGTTTGATTTCCATTATCATGTAACCCAGGTTTGTTACTTTAAAAATGTATCTTTAAATAATATATATTTTTATTATGAAAACGTTATTTGCATTTTTTTCTTGTACTTATGGAGGGGTCCTGACGTGTGCCAGCTGATCATCTGCCATTGAGATGAATAGGATTACTAATGAAGAGCTTTCCCCAGGTATTATAGACCTTCTTGGTAATTATTATAAATCTGGATTATTTTTGCTTCTGGGATTCATTACAAAAGTGCTGGAAGAATGAAGTTATTTATTTCTTTATATTTTGACACACATATGCTAATGTGGCAGTCCAATGCTTCAGAATCTCTTCTCTTTCTCACTCTTTGTTTCTACTTCGCCTCATTTTTAGCAAATTATTCATGTGTGATATAAATACACATCTACACAGATGGACGTCGACTCTTCCTCTAAGATCCTTAGCAACTGGTGTCTCACTACACAAATTTCTCACAGTTTCTCGCCCACCATAAGAACTCTCGCCATCGTGGAGAGAGTGAAAAATGTACCACAGCGATGTTTGTTCAGCTAAATTTGGTTTCACACGAATCGCACTTAAAGTATACTAGTGATTTTCCCTCGAGAAATACGATAAACAATTTTGGAACTGTCTTCGGTCGCCACTTGATGACCAATGTAAATTTGGGTCCTGAAGCAAAACCAGTTGAGAGCCATTGATTTAGTGTACAGTAAACTCTGACATCAAGTAGGTTTAAATCTCGCGCATAGCAGATAAAAAATCTGTAGCCGCAAGGAGATTCACATCTTCCTTTACCTCTTCAAAGCAACCGATTTTCCTCATGGCCAATACACAGCTCTTGACTTGGCAGCTAGTAAATTGCTGTTCATGAGACTGGAGGCGTCGGTAGCACTGAAATGTTTAGCAGACGGTTTGCTCTAAATAAATTGCCTGGCCTGAGCTGTTTGGTTTCGCAACAGGAGTGAAATTACCAAATATTTGTTAAAGATAAAGTCTGGGAGGATGGATATCAAACTAAGGACTCAGGAGGACTAAAAAAGCTGGTTTTACTGTTACATGGGATCAATATTCCAAACATACTGAACCACATTGTTTATCCTCCAGGACTTTTTCTACTTTTTTATCTGCCTTCTATATTTTAGAGAAAAAAAGCCTGAAGCAGTACAGCTGGTCTCCCAGCCTGAACGACCTGATGTTTAGCTGGTCAACCAGCTGACAAGTGCCCAAAACCCCTTCAAAACCAACAAACCACACCAGCCTAACAGTGTGTGCTTATGTGTTTAACTGGAATATACAAATATTCTTTTAAATATTAAACGAATTCTCATCATTTACACAAGATGTGTAAAGACTGACTTGTCAATGTAACTTAAATGAATGCAGTAAATCAGTTTTACTATGAACATCAACCACATCAAGATGGTTGTGTCTAATAAACGAAAGCCTTTGACACTGCTGCTCTCGTGTGGTAAATGAGTGGAATATGTTGATGTGCATGCAAGTTATTTTGAACTGAATGGAGCTGCTGATGTGGTCACTGGAGAGTGTTAACATGCATCAAAGGGGCCATATGGAAGGAGATGACCTAAGTTAGAGGGATACGAGAGCTCCGCCCCCTTACACATATTTCAATGATCAATGATGCTGAAGATTAATCATACAAATAATTGCAATTAATGATTTAATTGTCATATAAATTACATATATGCATTTTAAATATTCATGTATTCATATTTAACTAGAGTCATTCCATATTTGATTCTTTACATTCGTGTGTAATTTTAAGGCAGTTTTATCCACAAGACTTGAATCAGAATCAGCACACATACAAGGAACTTGTCTCGGTGAAAGGAGCTTCCAGTGCACAGCAGTACAAAAACAGCAGCAAAAATAATTATACACATACGTACATACTCACACAGACACACACATACATAAATATACACACATACACATACATAGTGCATTTCTAATGTAATGGCAGAAGAGGTAGATGTGTTGGATAAGTATAAAAAAGACTAAACAGTGTATTGCACATGGTTGTTGCTCAATTGGGCAGTTTTAACTGTTCGTGAGATGGATAGCCTGAGGGCAAAAACTGTTCCTGTGCCTGACGGTTCTGGTGCTCAGTGTTCTTTAGTGCCAGCCAGAAGGCAACAGTTCAAAAAGGTAATGGGCTGGGTGAGTGGGGTCTAGAGTGATTTTTCTAGCCTTTTCCTCACTCTGGAAGTGTACAGTTCTTGAAGGGGGGCAGGGGGCAACCAATAATCCTCTCAGCAGTCCGAACTGTCCTTTGATGTCTTCTGATGTCTGATTTCGTAGCTGAACCAAACCAGACAGTTATCGAAGTACATAGGGCAGACTCAATAACTGCTGAGTAGAACTGAATCAGTACAACCTCTGCTGGGCCTTTTTTCCCAATGGAGTCAATGTGTGTCTCCCACATCAGGTGCTGTGAGATGGTGGTGCCCAGGAACCTGAATGACTCCACTGCTGCCACAGTGCTGTTTTGAATGGTGAGGGGGGTCAGTGTTGGGCTGTTCCTCCTAAAGTCCACAATCATCTCCACCGTTTTGAGCGTGTTCAGCTCCAGGTTGTTTTGACTGCACCAGACAGCCAGCCGTTCAACCTCCCTTCTGTATCGTCATCTCGGATGAGGCCGATTACAGTGGTGTCGTCTGCAAACCCCCTTGTTGTGTGTATTTGACAGTCATTCCCATTAAAAATCAAAGATGGCACTACCGCGAATAAGGTCTATAAACTATTCTAGCCAATCTACAGTGTAACAATCACACATTTGATGATCACCATACCTTGTTCCCATGTGTCTTGGAGAATTACATTCTTCTTCTGAGAATTCTGAGAGTGGTGGTGCCGTAGTGGGCTAAAGCACATCACTAGTAATCAGAAGGTTGCTGGTTCGATCCCCACAACCACCACCATTGTGTGCCAATACACCATTATATATGTATTAATGAAATAAATGTATCATTATTAAAGGTCTAGCTCTTTACAAGGTCTGTTTAGCTGAATATGGTTTTCTCACTACAGGTGGAGGGTGGGTTTTATTTGATCCAACTCTGCAAGGCACTTAACTCCAGGTTGCTCTGGGGGATTGTCCCTGTAATAAGTGCACTGTAAGTCGCTTTGGATAAAAGCATCTGTCAAATGCATAAATGTAAATGTAAATGTTCTTCTGTCCCCTACCAACACTCCACTCCAGTATCCAATCAAAGCATTCTGAGTGACTCCTATTTATAAAATACTCATTCCTGGTGAGTTTGCTTTTTACTGCACCTTCATTAATTTCTGATCGGAGATTTCCACAGAAGCATATCTCATAAAAGTACATAATAAAATGCATTTTCTCGATTTTTTGTTATTTAAGGGCATTTTCACATTAGAGCTTTTGGTTTGTGCATACTGTGCTGATGATGACATTTGAATCATTCGCACTATGCACAATACATATTGACACATGAAAACTCCAAGTGTACCTTGGCCTAAAGTGTGAAAGCAGCCCTTAATAAAATGATGTGATAGTAATGTCTACTTCGTTTAATTATATATGTATTAATGAAATAAATGTATCATTATTAAAGGTCTAGCTCTTTACGAGGTCTGTTTAGCTGAATATGGTTTTCTCACTACAGGTGGAGGGTGGGTTTTATTTGATCCAACTCTGCAAACACAAAACAAAAAATGTGTACTTTGCTGATTTTGGTTTTCTTGGTAAAGGTGGAGGTAGGTTTTGTTTTAAGCATTTTTATCTCGGGGGCTTGGGTAGCTCAGTGTGTACTGAGTCATGAGTTTGAATCCAGTGCGTGCTGAGTGACTCCAGCCAGGTCTCCTAAGCAACCAAATTGGCCCAGTTGCTAGGGAGAGTAGAGTGACATGGGGTTACCTTCTCGTGGTCACTATAATGTGTGGTTCTCGCTCTCGGTGGAGCTCGTGGGGAGTTATGCATGGATGCCATGGAGAATAGGGTGGGCCTCCACGCATGCTAGGTCTCCGCGGTAACGCGCTCAACAAGCCACGTGATAAGATGCATGGATTGACGGTCTCAGACACGGAGGCAACTGAGATTCGTCCTCCGCTACCTGGATTGAGTCACTGCTACCACAAGGACTTAGAGGCCATTGGGAATTGGGCATTCCAATTTGGGGAAAGAAAAAAAGTATAGGGGCCAGCTGATGGTACATTGTACTTGTTAAGCTAAACTTAAAATTGGAAGAAAAAAAATAATGGTTAAATAAAGAGAAAACTTCTATCAGATAAAAGTTGAGTTTAGATCAAAATTAATGGAGAGTGATTGTGAGCACATAGCAACCTGAAATACAAGGAAGCTGATTGGTCATATAAATTGCATGTTACATAGAAATAGGTGTGTGTGTGTGTGTGTGTGTGTGTGTGAGCGTGTATTTATCACTTTGTGGGGACCAAATGTCCCCATAAGGATAGTAAAACCCGAAATTTTTGACCTTGTGGGGACATTTTGTCAGTCCCCATGAGGAAAACAGCTTATAAATCATACTAAATTATGTTTTTTGAAAATCTAAAAATGCAGAAAGTTTTCTGTGATGGTTAGGTTTAGGGATAGGGTTAGGGTCATGGGATAGAATATATAGTTTGTACAGTATAAAAACCATTATGTCTATGGAAAGTCCCCATAAAACATGGAAACACAACATGTGTGTGTGTGTGTGTGTGTGTGTGTGTGTGTGTGTGTGTGTGTGTTTACCAGCGTGCAGAGGGATCTTTGTTTGCAAAGCGGTTGTGCTTCTCCTACACAAGTTGGTGTTGTTGCTGGTTATAAAACCAAAGGAGAAAGATTACTAAAACATACACGGTTGTAGCCATTGAGTTTGGAGTAAACCACATGCTGAGTTTGTTACTACAGACTTTGTAAATGAAGGTTGTGTATGTCTCGCAAGTTGTTTGTTAATGCTAGCGGGTTTAGCATCTAGTATGCTAACTGGCCATGTGCAGTAAGTGCATTTGATTTAGTGTTGCTGTTGAACTGCTCTGTAAATATATACTTTAAGTGATTTGTGAGGATTCTAGTAACATTGTTGGTAGTTTAAATGAGTTAAATAGCCTTAAATGATCTCATTGCTGTGTATAGTGACTCATATATTTTTATATGTGGTTTAGCTTAATAACTCTGTATAGGTTATTAAGCTAAATATCTGAATTATGCACTGAAAATAAGCAAAAGAAGATGAAGTTGTTGCTGATAGATTTTCCATAAATTGCTTCGGTGATGAAGAATCAGATGTTTCGAGTTATTCCATGTGTCTTCTGAAGTTGATTGAAGCATTTTGTAAGTTTGGGCAGACATTGAGGCTGAGAATCCCCGTATAACTTGACTACGATGCACCAAACTGCTGTTACTGTGAGAGATGTGGTATAAACATTACTCAAAACATTTTCATTTTTCTACTAGGATTGTTTTTATATATATATATATATATATACACACACACACGTGTTTCCCGTTCAAGCAGTTAGAAACTGCACTTCCGTGAATGGATTTATTTCCATTCGTTTTCTTACTAAGAGCCGTCAAACATGTGCATAATAAGCACACTTTAGGCTGATACTTTCCTTATTTTCACTGTAAAACCAGTCTCGTAAGAGACTATCAAAAATTGTCAATGCCGACTATATTTCAAGTCGTCATGACGGGGTATTGGGTAAAGTTTTCAATTAGCAATAATCGCGCCTCGGATAAACCTCATAGGCTACGATACTGCCACTGCGCAAAGATAAATTGAAAGGTCAAACTGTACTTATTACTGTAAATCTGCGTGACGTTCCAAAGACGGTAACAAAGTATGATGTCAAGACTCACTTAAGACAAACTGACGTAATGAAAAACAATAAGAACATTAATATGGATATGAATTAGGTTGTTTGTTTTAAAGGGCGTAATTAAGATAAAGTAACGTTTAAATGTATTTTCGGCTACGTTCGCGTTGCATCATGGTAATGTTGTGACGTCAGAGGAACTTATGGGACGTTCCGATTCAGATAAAAAAGAAGCAAATGAGAATGCTAAAATCTCTGAACTTGAATTTCAAGCACAATAATAGCTTAACACAGTCCAAAATATGAACTATGAGAAGTATTAATCGTAATATGAGCGCTAAATCGCCTGATGACGTCAGGGCTACGTCACTCTCACGTGTAGTACACTTAATCACCACTAGATGTCAGTAAGAGATTGTGTAGATAAAATATGAAGCGTATTAAGTGAATGTTAAATGAACAATCCATGCATTATTAAATTAAAACATACAGAATTATTGTACACAATTTTGTATCTACATATTTGTATTGATATTAATGTATATAACTTTTAAAAACAAAACAAAACGTTTTAATTAGGAATTGTTTTTTGTTTGTTTGTGTAGATATTCTGCTGTGTTTAACTGAATAATTGCCACTCCCCTGTTGCAGGCCTGTTTGTTAAAATTGTTGGGTTTCAACAATTTTATTTCAGTTTTACAACAATTATTTGGCCTAATTTTTTGGCGGTTTTAGACATTCTAATAGTTGAAAGTAATAATTAAAATAATAATAATATAATAACAATAGTTCATTTCTGTTCTGAAGTCCCTAATCATATTTTGTCCCCTTTCTGCTGGCCAGAGTGGATTGTGAGGGGGGTGCTACACTGTATGACCTGTATGAGAGTGGAGTGTTGAGATTGTTTAAAAATTTGGTCCAACATTTTGGGATCCTCAGACCTCAGTTTTATAGGTATTTTCAACTGCACCACATGCTTTGTACTATTTTTGGGAGTAGCACATTGTGTTCTGGGCGATGGGGCAGTCATCGATGTGGGGGATGGCCATATAGAGAACTGGTTTCTGTCCTGTGTTATGATCGCCAGGCAGGTTATTTTGAGGGGTTGGTGGTCAGCTGGTGCGCTCCTATATCCGGAGTGCTGCACAGAGATGGGGAGGGAAGTGTCATTGGGAAGATGGGGTGATTTTAGAATATTTGGACCGGAAATGGGGCAGATATTTGGAATTTTTGGGGTGTGGAGAGAGTACTTATAGTTTTAAGTGAGAATGATTATTGTGTGTGTGTGTGTGTGTGTGTGTGTGTGTGTGTGTGTGTGTGTGTGTGTGTGTGTGTGTGTGTGTGTGTGTGTGCATATATATATTTACTTATGTGACCACAGGATTGTCTTTTGGGGAGGGTGGGTTGTGGGTTAAATGTTGACTGTATATGTGTGTGTGTGTGTGTGTGTGTGTGTGTGTGTGTGTGTGTGTGTGTGTGTGTGTGTGTGTGTGTTTTGCTTTTTATGTTATAAGAGTTAATTTAAAAAAAAGAAATCATATTTTGCTTGAAAATAAAAAGAAACATATGGAATATGTCTTAATGAATTCCTTAATAAATTATTTTCTTTTAGTTATTTAAAATTCTGATTTTGTGATTGCAGAAATGTACTTAAATGTACTGCATAGCAAGAATGACCCTGATGATGGGAATAATAATTGTTCTTTTCATCAGTTTATTTTGTATAAACATTCAGAAATATGGTGCTTGAGTGTCAGAATGTTTATTTTATTATTTGTCATTTAATAAGTCTGAACCCCTAATAATCATTATAATAATAATAATCATTATAATAACGATAGTTATTTTATTTATCTTTTTTGTAAAAACACTTGTATATTCTCAAGTAATATAAGGCTTGAGAATCAGATGTCCCACTGTCTGATTCAATCTGATTCTCAGTCAATCTGTCAGTTTGATGTTTTTTCCATTGTGCTGATGATGTTCACCAAAGTTACAGAGTTCAGCGAGAGACTGATGACTGATCGCCGTGGTGATGTGATATCAGCACTTTGACTGACAGAATGAAGTCTTCAGCATCATCAGCAGAACGTCGACTCCTACCAGGAAGAATTAAATTTCTAAAGGACCGCCACTTTTATTGTTCTAGCGCTGTCCCACTTAAGTGAACAGATTTTTGTCTCCATTCTTTAAAGTCATATATATATCATTAAAATACAAACTTATTCAAAGCATTGTTCTATCCCACGAAATGCATGTGCTTTTATGTTTGATAAATATAATAATGAAAAAAAAAACTCTAAAAAGGGTCTCTTTTGATTCTATAAATTCTGTACATGTAGAACATTGAGCTTGTATCAGATATACAGGCTTCGGCCTGATATTCTGGTTTGCACTTTAGTCCAGTAAGAAGGTTTACATGTTAAAACCCACTGAAGATCAGAGCATATGAAAGCAGCCTGAGGGCCCCATCATCTTTCCTTTGATTGGAATCCGGATCTCAGGGATTAACAGATGGCAGAGTGATGGCACTGGATGTGGCTGAGCGGCCGGGCCGTGCCCACACCATACCCGCTGCACCGTGAAATCACTGGGGGTTTACACTGTGCCCACACGAGAGCTCCCACTCTGTCTCTGAGCAATAACTCTCAGTTTAAGACATGAAAATCCCAATGTCTTGTGGGAATACCAAAAAGTATGTGAACACTTTGTCTTGCTAACAAGAAATTGCATGTTAAAACATGACTCAGCGTGTCTCTTTTGGTATAATTCTGTCTAACTTGGGATCCTCACAATGCAATAACACTGATATTTCCGTTTTAGCTTCCCAAATGCAGGTTATTTATGATGGAGTCGGCGTGAAGTCTTGCATTAGTGTGAAATGAGGAACCAGAATTGGATCATAGTAAGTGGGAAGAAGTGACTATCTGGGTCTTCATCTCTCACTCCACTGAGTCACCACCACCAATAACACAACTCAACACAACTCTCAAACTGAACTCAAGCTGAACAATATAATCAAGAGTATGCAGTGATGCATGAATGGAGCTGTTCCGGAAGCATACAGGTGGGCATATCTGCAAAACCCTTTTAGCAGAAAGAGACGCTGTTTAAATCAAGCTTTAAGTGTTCACACTAAAAAAAAAAAAAAAAACTGCTACAAGAATGCAATTCCAATATTTAGTTTATTAAATAAGCTCACCAGCCCAGCCCTTATAATATATGTTAACCATCAAAATGTTACTCCTAAATATTTCTCTCATTTATTGACAAAAAAAAAAAAAGATGGAATTCATCAGTTTGGACACAATAACCTACTATGTTAGTATCATTCACTTAAGAAAAAACTAAATAAATAATATATATGTATATATGTATATATATTAGCCTTTTTAAGATCTACACGTTTCAATTTCATAACAAAATTCCATCAAATTTAATTGTGTATTGTTTAACTAAACAAATTCCAAAAACGTAAAATATTAAGGTTTTATTAATTGTATTTCATTTGAGTTCTATTCAAGTTCTATTTTATGGATTTGTTTTTTCATTATTTTTTTTTATGAAATTGAAATGCATAAATCTAAAAATCATATTTTTTTAGGTGTTGTATCCTTTAAAGTGCTTTGGAATACCATGAGAATTCCATCATGGCACATTCACAATGCTGCTTTGTGTGGGGTTGCTGTCATAAACAAGGACAATAAAACAGATTCTCAAAGCATTTTACAATTGTGAATGCCATATTAAGGATTTTGCAGTAGCAACAAATGCAGAAACTGACATTGTGGCGGAAAATATGGTTAGCATCATGCTAACAGCTAACATGCTAATAGCATGTTACATTTTTGTAAGGTCACCATCAGCCCATAATACTGTAGTTATCTGGTATATTTAATTGATTTTAGCATTATTCTAAATCATCCAAAAATTTTGAAGTTTGTGATAAAACAATGTGGTACAAGAGGCTAGGCGTTACTGTAAATACAGTCACTGCTAAAGTGAGTACATCCCCTTCAGATGTGGATATAATCACATATAGCACAACCATGAGTGTTTATTTATTTAGTATTTTGCTTTAAAAAAAATGGTTCATATTTCATGAACTTTTTAAAGACACACTTTTTCATCAACACTTTAAATTATTAAGTAAATGGATAAATCGCCGTCCTTCCGCTAAAAGATATAGTCCCTGACACGGAGGTGCGCAGTGATATAGCCTACGGGAACTAGGTGAACAGGTGTTTCTAATTTAGAATTAATATTCAGAATTCCAGAGTGATTCTACTTCCATTTAAGATTCTGATGATTCTTTTCGACTGCCACATTTCCAGACAGTCTTTGATCAGCAGAGGGGTGTGATTATGATTCAGACGCAACGCTTGTGTCTAAAATAAGCCGCCTCAGAATGTGTGATGCGTTTTTCACGGCTCAGCGATCTCATGCTATGCCACATTCCCACTTGTAGGGCCGCCATCTGCCACACAATCTTTCTAGCGGCCCCAGGACGCCTCTCTGATTTACAGGCACCAAGATTCTTCCTTTTAACACAACAAGTCCGAGGTTTCATACGTTACGGAAGGAGAAAAAGATGCAGCAAATTCTGCTGTCAGGGAGGTAAATTAGTATGAATCACTCTGTGAAAATGGAGCAGTAGGGCCAAATTGACTTACTGTCTCAAGGTCTAAAAGAACCTCTTTCAAAGAGGATGGATGAGGAATTCATATTTTTATGGTTAGTTAAGTTTAACCAAGGCCATGACAGGATTGAGACGATGTTTTTTGTGGTAGTGATGGAGCTGACCGGTAGAGGGCGCTGGAAAGGCGTCGAGTGAAAACCCAAAACAGGCAGATGGAAAAGATAGAATTTATTTACCCCTGAGGGCAAATTCAAAAGCGGCAGAAACATCAAATGAAGCATGCACAAATACACAAAATTACACACTCTTTGCAGTTTCAACAAACATCGCTAAACATTACAAAGATTGCAGCCAGACGTGTCATACACACTGAAGTCTTACACACTCAATGAGCTGTCATTACTACAAATAAATTAAACATAAATATAAATAATATAGCACAGTTAATTTGATTTAACCCTTGGTCTTGTGCATCAATAAAAATAAGTTACTCAGAGGTCCTTCGAGGACAAAAATATAGACGTCAAAACACTGCCATAATAATATTATATATTAATATTATTGTCCACTCTCAGTGAGATAATGCAGTCCTGATCATAACTACCAAATATTTATTCATTTTCAGGATTTGAACCCTTTAAATGTCAGTTTGTTTATATAATGCCACTGTTGTTTTTTATGAAACACACACACACACACACACACACACACACACACACACTTTAATTAATTGATTTCCATATACTAAATGCTGTTATTTTATTAAATGGATTATTATTATCATCACAGTCTGGATATGTCAATGATTAGCAACAACATTGTGCAGTGTCATATATATATATATATATATATACACACCAAAAAATGACAGACATCTTTACAGCTTCATGACAGACATTTTTTTTTGTGTGTCCTTAGAGGACAAAAAATGTCTGTCATAAAGCTGCCATAAAAATATTATAAATTAATATTATTTTCTACTTTCACTGACTTTCATTCCTGATCATAACTACAAAATATTTGTTCTTTTTCAGGATTTTAACCCTTTAAATGCCAGTTTGTTTACATAATGCCACTGTTGTTTCTCTCTCTTTCACACACACACACACACACACACACACACACACACACATATATTTCTCAATACACGCATACAAAACTCACACTGACATCCATACCAACACACCCACACAATTTTAGCTGCATCATTTATTCAATTGGCTTGCAGTGCTCTATAATACAGCATACAGAAAATAGGGGAAAAGCATGTATTTGCTCCATAGTCTAAACATTAGGAAAATGGCGCCATCTGGTGGAAAATATTACAAATGTAAATTTTGAAGCCAGGGCTCCGGAATGCATCATAGAATTCATGATTTTATGCTTTAATTGCACTGGGATCAAATATTGTATTTCATGTTTTTTTGCATTAAAGTTTTAATGGGTTTCAATGTGGACATTTTTGTCCTGAGTGTAACTATTTTGTGTACACGGTGTATGATAGATGTATTTTAGGAACTGAGGTTGAAATAGCAAAATCCCCCCAAAATACACACCTTGGGCAAAATTTATGCCATTGGCATTAACAGCCAAAATGATCGAACAAGCAAAAATGAAAAAGACAAAAATGTCCTGAAGGACATACAAGGGTTAATATAAGTGCAATAAACGTGTTAATGTGTAATACCCAGATTTCCAATGCACCATGTTTTGGGACATGTACTATACTAATACCATGTTTTTAGGACTATATTATAGTAATACCATGGTTTCACTGAAGCACCATGGACAGAACACTTCGTAATGAAATGTATTACCATATTTTTGGACATGATACTATGGAAATGCCATTTTATTTGGATATACCATGTTAATGTCTCTCTGCTGGCAGCCAGGCTGGTTTTTGGAACACTGGTTTGTTTTTGGTCCCTTAGGGTGACCAGACGTCCCTGTTTTCGGGGGATAGTCTCAATTTTTGACGATCTGTCCCCAACTGGAGCTGTCCCTGGAAATGACCCCGTTTTTATTGCATGTTTAAAACAGTCATGCATCATATCTAACAATAATTCAATAAAGACTTGGAAATTAAATTTATACCAAAAATATGGTAATACGTCAATGCACCCCTCGGCCCCCTTAGACCTGGTCATGATGACAATGGCAGTCCTTAACCATATCTATGCTTTTTTCACTTGAAGCCTTACAAACTGGACTCTAACCAACCTTATGTGGAGATGAGACTGAATCAGCTTCTAAACCATTGTTGTTAACAATCTAGTCACACCTAACAACATATAGTATATAGACCCGGGCCCTGTCTCTCTCTCTCACACAGCGTGTCTCACTCTCTTCTTTGTGCTGTCTGTCAGACACATGTGTGTCTGCATTGGTCTGTAACTCATCACTCAGCATATAGGCCGGTGATGGCTGTTTCTCTGCACGGATCTCATTACTAGATCTCCCTTTTTCATTTCCCTACCTTGCTATCTTTGCCGCCTCCGTCTGTCTTTCATTCTCTCTCACTTCAATCTTGTGTACAGCTGCCTCAGCTGTGTGAGAGTGACTCAGGGCCACCACTCTTGATTCATCCCCTGAGTCTTTGGGGCAGTGCCTGCTCTCTTCCCAGACATGCATATTTGCATACCCATAAATCACTCAGCAAAAAGTGACACTCAGTAAACAATGAAGCTCTGGAACTCTCCCTCCCTCCCTCTGTCTCTCTGTTTTCAGCCAAATAAACAAGAATCCTAAAATTCACATGAATTTGTGCTGAGCATATGTTGCATTCAAGTCTTCGTAGGAATTTCTTACTTAAAGTTTCAAAATCGTAATAATGATGTGATGACTGTTCAAGTGATTTTAGTAGGAATGAAATGAACACGCAGAGCAATTTCTTATTTCTTCCTCTCTTTTTCTCTTCTCGACAAAAACAGGAAGCTTTGTAAGTGCATGGAAATGCATACAAACTAAATCATACAGTCAACATTTAAAGTTTCCGCCATGATTCTTAATGTAGGCAACAAATGCTCAGCTTGGGACGAATCGCTTATAGATCTCCTCATTTGTAAGTTGCATTTGGATAAAAAGCGTCTGCTAATAAATAAATGTAAATTCTTAATGTAACATGTCCCCATATTGGAAAATGTGGGCAAAGTGACACTATTTGGGTGTTTTTTTTTTCTTTTTTCGATTTTGGCCAATTACTTTTCCCAGGTATTGATTTTTATTACAACTGATAAATTGTAAAATATAAAAAATAAAAATAAATAAAAAAAATAAACATTTTGTTACTTTGGTCCCACCAAATTTAATTTTTTTTTGCCCCTGATAAAGTTGTATTAAATTTTTTAAGTTAGTGTACACGCAGCACGTCTGGTCTTTAATGAACCAAAGAGAGCACATGTTACACCACTCTTTGTCTCTCTCCACTGGCTGCCGGTTGATGCACATACTAAATTCAAGGCTCTGATGCTGGCATACAAAACAGTCACTGGGTCTGCTCCAGCATACCTAAAATCATTTATGCAGATCTACACTCCCGCCAGAAGCCTGCGGTCAGCTAAGGAACGTCACCTTGTTGTACCAAAACACTTTCCCGGACTCTCAGTTTCATCATACCACGTTGGTGGAATGACCTTCCCAACTCCATCCATGAAGCAGACTCACTCTCTGTCTTCAAAAAAATGGCTAAAAACACATCTTTTCCAAGAGCACTTAACCAGTCAATAAAAAAATAAAAAATAATTCTTGTTGCACTTAAATCTGTTTTGAATGCTATTCTGATGCTAGTAAAACTTTGTAGTATGGCAACTTTCTTACAAATGTCTCCTTAAGATGATTCGCTTATGTTTTCCTCTTTTGTAAGTCGCTTTGGATAAAAGCATGTAAATGTAAATGTGGCTGTCATTTACCAGTCAAGCTGTAGTTATGCCAAATTATGCCCCCCCCCCAAAAAAAAATATATATATATATCATTTAATTTTGTGTATTTAGGATACATAAAATGCAAGACAGAGTTGGCCATAAACATTAAAAACGTCATTTCTGTACATTTCATTCCTACACCTAACCGTAAGTGGACTAAAAATGTTATGTTACAGATAAAAATGCAAACTCCAAATCGTGCTTGTCACTGATTATGGGAACATGATTACTTCCTGGTTTCAACCCAGCAATGAAGGTTAACACACTGGAGCCGATGCAAACATGTCTGATACGAGATGCCCCTTTTCAGTGAGTCTTCATAATGTGGCCAGTCAGGTATCCGAAATATTGGAAACAACACGGCGACTTCCCATTAAATCGTGATGTTCCAACACAAAATTCTGTTAGACACAATACAGAATTTGAGATGTGCTGGAATTTACACTGTGATGGGATTTTCCAAGATTTTCAGATTTATTTATTTTTACAAAAATGACAAATGAGAGTGTAAAAAGATTGACAGGATTTCACTTTCTTGAAATTCACAGGGCTCTGAAAGTATATACCCAAAGTTGAAGAAACACCTATTCCCTTTTTAACGATAACTATTAACTGGTCCTCCAAAACAACTTTCATTTTCAGCTGATGACACAAATCCATCTTTTCAACCACTCCTGTTCAACCAACTGGCTGCATTATGGTATGTAACGCCCACTTTTCACAAACCAATCATTTTTACATGGATACATTTAAGTTCCACCCATTTTTTCTCAATAAATTTCCCATTTCACTTATGGAATATTATATGGAAGTTAAACTGGTTGCGAACTATGTTTCACATTGACTTTACTAAAGAAGAAATTCAGAGTTTCCCCTCATAATTCCAACATTGTGGCGGCGTTCCTATGTACTGTAATGACTTAAAAGCAGCATTATATCAAGCCTTTGTCTGAGAATTCCAGAACTCCATTTGATTCAGTCCAGCAGTAAAGTGCAGGCGGTGTACACAAGAAAAATTATTCGGAGGAGATATCTGAATATCAAGTACATGCAAGGACCTGCACAGGCTCTCTGGGGCCGCTGCACAAGAATGCTTGTAGAAAGAGTGCTGTAGAAGCAGCTGTAATATTTACAACCCCGTAGAATAGAATCCCATATAGAGATCCAAGTTTGACACCAAAGTGGTTGATTGAACACTTCATATTTGCTCCTCACAGTGCCACAGAAATAGGAGAATTTATTATAGTCCCCTGACAGAAATAAACTACGCCGTGTCCTACTGCAGAGAGAGATGGATGTGGAACTGCATTACATTTTCACAGGTGACTTGAACTGTTGACAGATTAAACACTTGACGGAGTTTGATCTGTCAGTAAAGTGAATGATGCGTGACTTTTGCTAAATGCTGACTGGGCTCCATAAATATTGAAACCAGTTAAAAATACCAAGTAAAATTACATTTGATGCGTGGAAACAGGGTTTGTTTTTCTTGTAATGAAGAGCTGTAGTTGTACCATGATACAGAGATGGCATCAGATGGTAATATCATGGTACTTTTTGTAAATGCTCCATTACAAAGCGGTCTATAGGTCCTACAAATTATACCATGGTATTACTATAGTGTAGTCCTAAAAATCATGGTATTAGTATAGTGCATGCCTGAAAAATATGGCATTAACATAGTATATCCAAAAAACATAGCATTTCCATAGTATCATGTCCAAAAACATGGTACTACCATGGTACTTATTTTGTAAGTGTTTCATTACGAAGTGGTCTGTCCATGGTGATTCAATTAAACCATGGTATTACTATAGTAAAGTCCTAAAAACACAGTATTAGTATAGTACATGTCCCAAAACATGGTTTTAACATGGTGCAATGTCCAAAAAACATGGTAATACCATGGTAATTTTTGTAAATGCTCCATTACAAAGTGCTCTATCCAAGGTCCTTCAAATAATATGGTATTACTATAGTATAGTCCTAAAAACATGGTATTGGTATACTACATACCCAAAGATATGTCATTGACATAGTACCATGTACAAAAATATGGTAATACTGTGGTACTTATATTGTAAGTGTTTCATTAAGAAGAGGTCTGTCCATGGTGCTTCAAATAATATCATGGTATTATTATAGTATAGTCCTAAAAACACGGTATTAGTATAGTACATGTCCCAAAACATGGTTTTACCATGGTATAATGTCCAAAAAACATGTTAATACCATGTTAATTTTTGTAAATGCTCCATTATAAAGTGCTCTATTCAAGGTCCATCAAATAATATCATGGTATTACTATAGTATAGTCCTAAAAACATGGTATTAGTATAGTGCATGCCCCAAAAACATGGCATTAAGATGGTATATCCAAAAAACAGGGCATTACCATAGTATCATGTTCAAAAATATGGTAATACCATGGTACTTTTTTGTAAGTGTTTCATTACGAAGTGGTCTGTCCATATAGTACATGTCACAAAACATGGTTTTACCATGGTGCAATGTCCAAAAAACATGGTAATACCATGGTACTTTTTTGTAAGTGCTCCAGTATAAAGTGTTTAATTAAACACTGTGCTTAACAAAATTTAAATACTATGGTATTACAATACTTGGCCCTAAAAAACAGCATTATGATGAATTATCTATTCAAGGTTGTTCACAGAATACCATGATATCGATATATATATATATATATATATATATATATATATATATATATATATATATATATATATATATATATGGAATTATTGTTCATGCCAAAAACACTATTACCATCATTTCCAAAAACCATGGTACCATGCAAGAGCTAGAACAGATTTACAAAGTAATCATTCTTTCAGAAAATATGTTATTTTAGCTAGATATAGCCATAATCTCCAATCAAACACTAATCTTCACTGGATTAAAATAAAAGCACCGTGTCCATCATTTCTTCGCTGGCTCTCTCGTTTAAACCTCTCAGCTTTGGAAAGGGGAGGAGACAGACAGACACAAATCGCTTTCTCTCCTCCGTTCATTCGGGCAGGAGGAGGCACACGAGCGCGATCAGACCTCCCAGGTGTGTGCGAGTGTCGGTGTGTGTTCCAATCACACCTGTATGCATCATGTGATCAGGGCGTGGAGCGAGTATACAGTCTGTTATTCTATAACCCGGATACGCAGATCTCTCCGCGCGCGAGCTGAGAGTAGCACGTGAACTTTCCGTGCACGGACACCTGGAATATTTCTCTGGGTTTGAAAGGGAATCCGATATCTGGACGCTGCAACTACTGTGCTGCCAAGGTGAGTGTGTCTGTGTGACCGCTGTGAAAGCTTGTCGTTCCATCTTTGTAAAAACAGATGCTAAGTGCAGCATGTACATATTTTTAGGCGCATGTTGTGTCTTAAGTTTATGATTTAAGAGCGCGTTTTAAAACTCAAATGCAATATGCATATGTTATTCCTGATGTTGATGATCTGAATAAACCGTAAAGCACGAGTTCACATGTCTTGCTTGGCTTCAAATGGGACGGACATCCCGGGAGGACGCGCGCGCACCTTAAACCCCAGCTGGATTAATGCACGAGATGAATGTTGCATTTGAGATGATGTCACGGTTGGGTTCATTTGCATTTGTCATGCCAAAAGCTGTAGGGTCAATTAGTGGCATATTTTAAGATCTTGATCTGCCACTTAGTAAATCTGTTAATGAAACGAGTATCAATTTGTGTAAAGACATTATACCAAATCTGACAGCTTTAATGGATTTTCAGAACAGTGCAGTTTTTCGGTAACACTCTAAAATAAGGGTTTGCTAACTTTAGTCAGTGCAAATGGTATAATTAACCTAACGGTGAACAATATATTTTACAACATTTACTAATCTTGGTTTATGTTAATTTATAAAAGTACAAGTGTTCATTTTAATTTCATGTGGGTTCATAATGCATTAACTAATTTAAAGGGACAGTTCACCCAAAAATGAAAATTCTCTTATCATTTACTCACCCTCATGCCATCCCAGATGTGTTTGACTTTCTTTCTTCTGCAGAACACAAATTAAGATTTTTAGAAGAATGTCTCTGCTCTGTAGGTCCTTACAATGCAAGTAAATGTTGATCAGACCTTTTGAGGTTACAAAAATCACATGAAGAGTCCAGTGGTTTAATCCATGTCTTCAGAAGTGATAGGTGTGGGTGAGAAACAGAACAATATTTAAGTTCTTAAACAGGCACCATATGTGACTTTCTGCTGAGATTTAGAGTAAAAAGGACTTAAATATTGTTCTGTTTCTCACTCCCACCTGTTATATCACTTCTGAAGACATGCATTAAACACCGGAGTCTTGTGGATTACTTCTATGGTTCCTTTATGTGATTTTTGGGGCTGCAAAGGTCCGATCACCATTGTATGGACCTTCAGAGCTGAAATATTCATTTAAAAATCTTTGTTTGTGTTCTGCTGAAGAAAGAAAGTCATATGCATCTGTGATGGCATGGGGGTGAATAAATGATGAGAGAATATCCATTTTTGGGTGAACTATCCCTTTAACATATAGATATTTTGGAATGAACATTATCCAAGGTTAATACGTGTTGTTCATGGTAACTAATGTAGTTAAGTAATGTTAATGATAACAACCTTACTGTAAAGTGTACCAAGTTTGCTTTTGTAGACATTTTTACAGATTATGCTCTGTTTTAAGTTCAGTTGTGTACAGTTTTATAGGGGTGCCTTGCAAAATATTAAATTGTGACATCAATCAAGATTTCTATCATTTCGTGAGGTGGTTATCGGTACCCAGCCCAAGCCATTGGTCTCCCTTCACGCATTTCATTATCCATTGAAAACCCCATATACTGTAGTTTGAGTCATATAGTTGAATTGACATATGGGAATGGGTTAGAAGTACAGGTATATTGTTTTCTTGTTGTGAGTGCACAGCATTATTGGGGTTGTAACATTACTAGTTATCTCTCTTGACCCAGAGCTATTCAATTGTTTGGTTAATAGCACCGACCACACTCCCTGTTTCAGTTCGCTCGTTTCTGCATGTCTGTGTATATGCTTGAGTACAACAGGTCCACAGATGAGCTCTTTATGTGCCTTTAACTGTGTAATTCTTGCAGTTTGTCTCTGCACACTGGCTCCATTCAGCCGGAGATCTGAAGTTGTGCTTCCTCGACGCTCTCTCTCATTGTACCGCCTTGTGCCTCTTATTTGCGTCTTTATTGGGCTCTGCTGTATTTCTATGTAGCGCTCTACAGTGAAAGGGAGGAGACTTCCCTGGGGGATTATCCTCATTAAACGGCTTTAAACAAACGAGCCAGATTAGCCGGGATCGGTCTCCGTGTGGGGGCAACCGTGCCAAGGGTGGGAGTGGCATGGTGAACAGAACAGTCCCAGAAGAGAAAGTCAAGGGTTTTCATAAATATGCACCATCTGCGCTGAACCGCCAGCACGAAACCAGGTCCTTCTCCTGTCTACAGTGCTCTGGCTTATCTGCCTTTCCATGAGCATTTAGAAAAGAGCGGCTGTCCCTTATCTGAGCCACGAATGCGTGATGAATGTCCTCGCTGCACGGAGCTGAACGATTTCAGTCACCTTCCGAATGTCCCTGTGTTTTACACTCAGAAATCATCTATTACCTACAATTGCCTGTAGGGCTGCCGGTGAAAGCACCTGGCAGAGCACTTGTGTTTATCACAAGCTAAATAAAGAAATAGCATTTGTCTGATGTTAGCCTGAGGATAACAGGATGGTTTATATGTTCATGCGTTTTGTGTCTAGCCATTTCTGCTTGTACGTTTCACCTTTTCTCTCTAACGTGTGACTTCCTCCTTTTAGAGCGGCCCAATTTCCTATCAACAAAGAGTTATTCAGAACACTTTACCAAAGAAGAAATGGCACTACTTCTCTTTTTTCCTGGCGGTTTGGCCAATTATTGGCACTAAAGCACGTGCTGCTCCTATTGCGTCTTTGATGGGTCCTTTTTGTTGCCTTCAACATGTCAGGCTGCTATGAACTTAAAATAATGACATTAGAAATTCTTGGAAATGGCTGATGTTTTTCCTGTTATGCACCAGTGTTGAGTCTAGCTTCACTGAAATGGCTTCGCACTGATATTGTGAAATGGTTTGTCAAATGTTTCCAAACAATCTTTGCACATTACTGGAAATCTTCTTGATGTTCTGTCTGAGAAGCTATGTTATTGCCTCTAATATCATCTTGTAGTGTGCCGTTTACCTGTATGGCCTCTATTTTAAGAACGTCTTGTGCGCTGTACTACACGACACGCAGCATGCACAAAGTTTCTGGACACATTTCTCGAACAGTTTTGGCGGGGGTTTTTCTCTCTTTTGGCCGATAACATTTTATGCCATTTTAGCGGCAGAAATTTCAGTGCATCTCTAATGAGATCAATGAAAGATGCTGTTTTAACCACTCAATAATGATTTAAAGTAATATAAATGCAGTAGACAATGTGGAATTTGTCACGTTTACATTTTGCATTAATAGTGCTAATGCGCTAACATGTTATACACGGCCGTAATATGCACGGGTTACACTCTATTATTGTAATAAATTATGTCACTGATACTGCTGCAAAGATTGTTGTATAAAAGAGTGTTAATGGGTAGAATACATACAAAAGAATGATGATAGTCATATATTAATTTGAGCAGATTTGTAAGCTGCTTTCACTGCAGATGGCACATGAGTGAAGAAGCATATCAAACAACAGAGTGAATGGGCACTTAAGAGTGTTTGAGTAGATTTGATTCGTTTTGTAGACTAATTAAATAAAAAAAAAATCACATGACATTTTCTTGGAAAATATCTCTACCCGAATAATCATACATAGCTCGTTAATAACTCTGCGCTCTGGTGTGTTCATGTTGACTGATCTGAAATGTTGGCCTCAAAGTAGGCGGAGCTCCAGGCCACACCTACCAATGACGTTGACCAATGGCAGAAAAGCCCTGTACACGCATGCAGCGACTTTCTCGCTTGATGTTGCTAGTCTCTGTACCATGAAGTCGCTCCTGGGCGGGCTGCACGTCTGGCCATATCTTTAAAAATTGTGATAACGGATAAGACATATTGTCGGTAAAACCAAGATCTAATTCTAATTTGACAAGAAATTTGTTTTATTGTCACTAAAAATGTACATTCTGTTGTGGAGTGTGGTGTTCCATAAACTACTGGCACGGTGACAGTGCGGAGGGTGGGGCCGGGTCGTGATTCATTTATGCATTTTGGCAGACGCTTTTATCCAAAGCGACTTACAGTGCATTTATTACAGGGACAATCCCCCCGGAGCAACCTGGAGTTAAGTGTCTTACTCAAGGACACAATGGTGGTGGCTGTGGGGATCGAACCAGGGACCTTCTGATTAACAGTTATGTGCTGATTAACAGTTATGTGCTTTAGCCCACTACACCACACCCAGTCCCTTATCAGGCTAATCAAGCCTCCGAGGGGGATAAAGGGCGACTGCGGACGGTGGTGCGACAGAGCGAGCGTTTACAGGCAGCTGTCCGTCATGTGTGTGTTTGTGTCTTTTGGTTTAAGTTCTTAATTAAATATAATTTATATTGTCAAGCCGGTTCTCACTGCCTCCTTTCCATTAATCGTTTACAGGCACCATTCGGAGGAAATTCTAGAGACTGTTGTGTGTGAAAATCCCAGAAATACTCAAACCAGCCCATCTGGCACCAACAATCATGCAACGGTCCATTTTTTTGGCCCATTCTGATGGTTGATGTGAAGATTATCTGAAGCTCCTGACCCGCATCTGGATGATTTTATGCACCGCTGCCACAAGATTGGCTCATGAGGTAATCGTATGGATGATTGTTGGTGCCAGATGGGCTGGTTTGAGTATTTCTGGGATTTTCACACACAGCAGTCTCTAGAATTAACTCAGAATGTTGCCAAAAACAAAAAACATCCAGTGAGCGTCAGGTCTCTGAAAGGAAAAGCCTTGTCGTTGAGGGAGGACAACAGAGTATAGCCAGACTTGTTCGAACTGACAAAGTTACGGTATCTCAGATAACCACTCTGTACAATTGTGGTGAGAGTTTGCACTGTTTTGGTGGCACGAGGAGGACCTACACAATATTAGGCAGGTGGTTTTAATGTTGTGGCTATTGACAGTGTGTCTTGCAGAATTCCCAGGCAAAAGGCTGGTCCGAATGCAGGGTTGAGAAAACAGACCGGTGTGTCAGGATGTGCTTGTCTCATCATAAGATGTTTTTGTGTATGCTGATTCCTTATGATTATCTTGAGCTATAGAGTGTCCCACGCTCTGGTTTATACTCTGACAAGCTTAGTGTCTTTGGCTTGCCTGTGAGTCAGACCTATAAGGTCTAATTTTTGGTTATCTCTCTTTTTTTTAATTTTTTTTATGCCATCTGGGTGATTTGGGAAGTCAAAAGAGAAGTTTTAAGGCCCTCAACTCCTCAATGGTCTCAGTTATATCAAATTACAGAAGTGTCCGCCAATACACAAGATGCAAGGTGAGAACTTTCATTCTCATGCTTGCTAATCAACAGCTTGGCACAGATCACCCAGCCACCCGTGTCACATACTGTTCTTCTCTTGAGTTTATTACGTATATCCACCACTACTTGCTAGGGGTGAGATTCAGTAGGGACCTGCTGATCGGTACTAATCTCGTCAATTCAATTACTGACGAAGATGCTCTTTGATGAAGGGTTTTGGTTCAGTCAATGATGATGAAAAAGACACATCATGACGATAATCAAACGGTGTTAATTAAAACACAATTAACATAATAAAATAATAATACTACAATACTGTTTGTATGCAATACATTTTTTAACGAATGAAAAACCTTGAAAGGATTGATTCAAATAATCCAATCATGCCTTTTTAGGTTATTTTCACATGCGAGCTACATGAGCTGAAAGAGCTGAACACCTGTACAATGATCTTTACTGAAGGGTTAATTACCTAGCTCAAATGCATCCTATATGTGATATTAATCAGACAAATCCACAACATTAACATAATAGTAGCCTACAATTTACATCTGCACAGACAATGAAGATGATGAACTGGTGAATTGAGCTACTGTAAGTTAGTTACGTGCTAGTCCGAATACAAAACTAGCTTGTTGTTGTGAAAACGCTGTTTCCTTAAAAACATGCTACATGTAACGCATTATCTTAAATGGTATTAATGTAAGGAATTCACTTCTGAAAGTAGCTTATACATCAGTGTTCTCTTTTTATGTTGTATGTTCTTGCATTTTAAACATATTAATCATTAATATGTATGAAATATGTTTAAATAATTGTCGTTTTGTTTTTTGTTGTCTGGCTAAAGTATGGTCTGTTACAGTTTCAAACCCATTTGTCATTTTGCACATCTAAAATGTTATTTTTATCGACTTCAATTATACCATTTTATTTAGAGTAAAATTGATTAAAATGAACAAGGCAGAATTAAATATTGACTAAATGTAACCCTTGTGTTCGTTTTATGTGAACGCATTTTGTGTTCCCAGTCAAAAATGACTGATTTTTTTAAAGTAAAAAAATTAATTTATTGATCGGATTCATTGAACTGAGCTGTTAACTGAAATGTTAACGAATGGAACTTTTTATAAAGTTACCAAAATTACATTAAGATTACATTAATTGTGAATTGCTAACATTAAATTGTTTTGAAACAATTATTAATAGTTCTGTTGTCAATATCAAAAGGTTATTGTGACATACTGGTAAGCAATAAAAACCATGAGAGCATCACACACACACACACAGTAGAGATGCATTAAAAAATAATAAAAATATACCCTGAGTCACGTGACACTTTGCGAAGATTGGATGTGTGAACGGCGAGCTTTGAGCACTTTGCAAGTTTTAATACTTTTTATGACAAAAACCGGTGAGATTCGATACACTCTTCTAGGAGGACACTGTCAAAGAATTCATAATCCTTCAGCTCTGGAGACATTAAAAGATACTTGGGTGCTCAAGCTGATGCCCCTGAGCAGACCACAAGCCTGGAAGTCGATTTAGTTGGAGAGGTGCGGGAAATGTGGCGAGACATGCTGAACATGTTGGCAATGCTGACGAAGGTCGTTGCTGACTTGGAGGATCTTGCTGTGATACGTCGATCGATCACTGCTATGGAGACGAGGTTCACTGATGTGGTTACAAGAGTGGGAGATGTCGAGAAATGAAACTATTACCTGGAGTGATCGGAGAGGGAATTATCTACTAATCCGCTAGCGACCAAGGTGGATTTGGAGCATATCTGGGAGAAGTTGGAGGACATGGAGAACTGTAGCTAGCGGAATAACGTACATATTGTTGGAATCCCTGAGGGAGCAGAGGGACAGGATACAATTAAATTCCTGGATGGGCTCTTTCTGAATCTGCTCGCCATAGCAGGCCATAAGCTGGAAATCGAGCGCGAGCGAGCTGGCCCCGATCAATTCTGGCCAAATTTCTGAGATCATCCGATAAAGATCTTGTGTTAGGTGAGGCAAGGAGTAAAGGAAGGCTTTCTTGGAAGAACCACAGCATTTTCTTTTTCCCAGACTTTGCGAATTCGACAAGAGGAAGCGTGATCGATTCAAAGAATACAACCAATGGAAGGTTGCTTTTGCACTGTTACATGCTGAACCCAAAGTTATGTATTAAGTCCCCTTTCTGCTAGACTGAGTGGATTGTGAGGGAGGTTAATATGCTTGGTGACCAATATGAGAGTGAAGTGTTGAAATCCTTTTGAAAATATGGTTCAACATTTAGGGATTCCTAGGTCTCAATTCTTCAGATATTTACCGCTGCGCCACCTGCTCTGTACTATATTTGAGAGTAGCATACAACCCCCTAGAGTTGCAGATGTTCTGGGAGAGGTGATTACTGCTTTTGGAAAAGGTCACAAGGCATCGGTGTATTACTCCCTGTTATTTCAGTGTCTTGGGGATGGAGCTTTAACTTCTGTAGAGATTATGGGAGAAAGATTTAAACTAGGTATTGGAGGAGGGAGTGTGGGCGAGGATTGTAAAAGACTTCAAGTCTACATCTAGAGATGCAAGGGTGCAACTTATGCAATTCAAGATTTTACATCGATTCTATTGGACCCCCTCTAGATTGTATAGGCTTGGTCCTAAAGACACACCCACCTGCTGGCAATGCCAATCAGAAGACTGGGACACAACCCATGTTTTTGGTGGTGTGTTAAGATCCAAGAATTTTGGTTGAGGGTTCAGAGTTTTATGTATGATGTATTGGGCACACAGATTTAATTTTGCCCCAGACTCTGTATTTTAGGCAATGGGGCGGTCATTAATATAGGGGATAAATGCATAAAAAATTGTGGCCTAGCCAGTGTTATGATCGGCAGACAGATTATTCTTAGGGGACTGAAGTCGGCTGGAGCGCCCTCCTTTCAAGAGTGGTGCATAGAGATGGGGAGGGTAGTGGCATTGGAGGAAATGTCATGCAGAATGCTAGGCAACTTAATATATTTAATAAAAAATGGGGCAGCTATTTGGCCTTTTTGCAGGGCTTTCATGGAGGGGTAGTGGAGAGAGAAGTGTAGATTTAAAAGTGTGTGATTTATTATATTTTTTTATATATACACTCACCTAAAGGATTATTAGGAACACCATACTAATACTGTGTTTGACCCCCTTTCGCCTTCAGAACTGCCTTAATTCTACGTGGCATTGATTCAACAAGGTGCTGAAAGCATTCTTTAGAAATGTTGGCCCATATTGATAGGATAGCATCTTGCAGGTGATGGAGATTTGTGGGATGCACATCCAGGGCACGAAGCTCCCGTTCCACCACATCCCAAAGATGCTCTATTGGGTTGAGATCTGGTGACTGTGGGGGCCAGTCTTCAACTGTCCAATTTTGGTGAGCTCTTGCAAATTGTAGCCTCTTTTTCCTATTTGTAGTGGAGATGAGTGGTACCCGGTGGGGTCTTCTGCTGTTGAAGCCCATCCGCCTCAAGGTTGAGCGTGTTGTGGCTTCACAAATGCTTTGCTGCATACCTCGGTTGTAACGAGTGGTTATTTCAGGCAAAGTTGCTCTTCTATCAGCTTGAATCAGTCGGCCCATTCTCCTCTGACCTCTAGCATCAACAAGGCATTTTCGCCCACAGGACTGCCGCATACTGGATGTTTTTCCCTTTTCACACCATTCTTTGTAAACCCTAGAAATGGTTGTGCGTGAAAATCCCAGTAACTGAGCAGATTGTGAAATACTCAGACCGGCCCGTCTGGCACCAACAACCATGCCACGCTCAAAATTGCTTAAATCACCTTTCTTTCCCATTCTGACATTCAGTTTGGAGTTCAGGAGATTGTCTTGACCAGGACCACACCCCTAAATGCATTGAAGCAACTGCCATGTGATTGGTTGATTTAGATAATTGCAATAATGAGAAATTGAACAGGTGTTCCTAATAATCCTTTAGGTGAGTGTGTGTGTATATATATATATAAGGGCTGTCGATTTAAAAAATTAACGGCATTAATCGCAATGCCCCCGTATAAGGAAGCTTCCTGAGAAATGCAAGCTTGTAGTACCACCTGTTTACTCCAGAGGGCAGTAAGTGAAACTTCAGCTGTATGAGCAACACACAGTTTATACAGTGAAAAAAACAACACTTCAGCAGACACACAACACAAACATGCGTCACGTTCTTGCTTTCAAAACACTTAATGAAGTGCAAATCCGAACTAAGGGATCTCAAAATGTGTTTAAAGATTGAGTATGAAACTATATTTAACTTGACACATTGACCTAAAAATTTTATGTTTATGATGCGACACCCGAGACGCTACACAAGCATGTCTGACGCAGGTGTAAATTGACGGGTCCTTAAACAAGCCCTCATAATAAATCTGCAACTGATTGACAAATTCACTTGTGAATTGCTGTGAACTGTGTGACAATGATTGACTTCTGATCAATAATATGGTAGTAAACAAAACATTGTATTCTAAAGCCGCTTTTTGTGATGTCTTATCAATGATGAACTCTTGTGCCACAAGAATGTAATGCATTTTCATTTTTATATATATGTATGTATGTGTATATATGTGTTTGTATATAATTGTTAAATATTTAAAAATAATTATTTCATCATTATATATTGAGTTATTGTTATATGAGGGGCTTTCTCACTAAATATTTGTATATGAGATTAATTGTGATTAATTAATCGGGACTCCATGTAATTAATTTGATTAAAATTTTTAATCGATTGACAGCCCTAATATATATATATATATATATTTTAGTTCTTTTTTTGTATGAATACTCAAGTGTGACCACAGGGATATTTGTTGAGGGATTGGGAGGAGGAAAGGGAATAATGGGGGTTAAATGTTGATTCTGTGATGTTTTACTTTGTGTCAATTGTGTGAATCAATATAAAGTGTTAATTGGAAGAAAAAAAAAGGACAAATATATCCAACACAAGCTCTAAAACTGCTCCAGTGAGAAATCGTTAATATCTATGAATTGTTTACTGTCTTTAGCGTTTTGCTGTAACTCAAATCACTTATTATTAAGCAAATGTGTGAAGATACCGTTATGGTTAAAATGTAATTGCTGTGATTAGTGCTAATGGGACTGACATTAATCTGATTTAAATTGGGATTCTCACAGAATAGCGCTGATGAGTGACTGATGAGATATTTAGAGCACCTGGAGAGCGGGCATGTTTGATTGACACCACGAGTGATCATATTGAAGGGAGTGAAGCTGAAAGAGCTCATGATCTCTCAAACAGTCTATCGCTCAACAGAACGTCGGATTGTTACGACTCTCTTTGCATCACGAATACTCAGATTTGTTATTTAATACATTTTTATACCCGTTTGCAGTCTCTCTATCCTCTCCGTGCTCACAGTGCAGCGAATCAGAATTAATACTGTAATGACTCTAGAAAATGGGCGACTTAAGATTCATGCACGTGTAAATCTTACACATAAAAAAACAAACCTGAATATTCATCGTAAATTACATCATGTCTGAAAGTTTAAATATTTAGAATTGCCAACAATTCACCCAAACAATCACCTTCCATCAAAAGACAAAAAGTATGAATAAAACTATGAAAATTAACATTGATGACGATGCAAAATTGTATTGATTGTCTGGGATGTGATGCGGTAATAATGTGATTCTAGGTTTAGTATATTGCGATTCAAAACTCGCTTGTCTTGCATTTATCTTTGTCTTAGTTGCTTTGAGCAACATGTGCTGAACTACCTGCGTTACTTTATCGTAGAGCTATAAAAGTAGCTTAGAGTAGTGCGACGTAGTACCAAAAATGTATAGGTATTGTACCTTAGTGTGTTTGTTTGAAGAGTTTTATGAAAACTCTTGCAGGAGGATCTGTACATCTTTACATATGAAACAAGCTATAGACGTGCATTTATTCTTGGCTCGTTTGAGTTCGAGTTTGTTGAACAAATGCTCTACGTTTTTGTCTTTTTATGCAATAGTGGTGCTCTTTAGAAATTTAGGTGAAAAATGTAACTACAAATATTGATTCTTAGCATTAGGATATTGATGTATAATATCCCTATACTTTAAAATGTAATTTCCTCAACCTTCTAGAAGCTTAGCCAAACCATATCACGAACGTCTCGTCCACAAATATGGTTCTCCTCTTTCACCCTCATACTTCCAATTATTCTGTATAGTATCTTTCCCTCCCATCTTTTCATACCGTCTGCTGATGGGCAAAAACCCATTTCCTCAACTTCGTTCTGGTGACAGTTTTTAGGACTCGGGCTAAAAAAAGTTGGTGTTCTAGAGAAAATAAAACACTGGAATGTGTGGGAGGGACTTTTGGACATTTACACAAAATCTTTGCCTGCCGAAGAACAAGATCTCAAGCTTTTGCTACAAAGAGTCACGTTACAAGCATAACACACTATCAGTGCAGGCCGACACTGTGGCGTGGCTTAGCATTACAGCTGCTTATGAGAAACTGAGCGCTCTCACCCTCAAGACAGAATGATAGCATCCATGTCAAACGTCTGCTCCTCCACAACTCGCTCTACTGTACTGATTTGGACTGAGCCCAGATGGGTGCTCCCTCTGTTGTAAATGGGGCAAACGGGGATTAAGCCTGGTTCATTACTAAACAGAGTCACCATTGATGGTCTTAATTAGTCTAAGACTTGGCTCATTCTGCGAAACTGCAAAGTTCAAGACTGTTCTAGTGGAAAAATCCATACAAATTCCACTTGAAGGATACCATTTCCAAACACACGCTTTTGTTTGATTAGAGATGGAAGGTTATTAAGTCTGAAAGTGGCACAGGCTGTTTCTTTCTGTTTAAAGTCCACATGAATCCTGTTCACTGCCCATTTCACTTCTGTAATGTGACATTTCTGATTGAAATGGCAGATTCAGTGAGCAAAATGTAAGGTGGGAATGATTACTGGGACTTTGCATTAATTGAGAATTGACTGGATGGTGAAGTATGCATTACATTTCAGGATGGAGCCAGACCTGAGTGTGAGTTGCTTAAACAAAGGCTAAAAAGCTTTTTGGCCATTGGTAAACATTGACCAATAGCCTGCACTGGCCTAAGTGACATCAACGAAAAAGGAAGACCAAGTTATTTCATTTTGAATAAAGATTATTTGGGCTATTTTGTTTTTCATGTCAACATGAAATCAAAAACGTAATTTACTTTAATACACGTTAATGGTCTTATTGCGTGCTAGGGATGGAAATGTATACTTTATTCAAAACCTTTAAAGCTAATGAGTGAAAATCTATTAATCTTTAATGATAACAATAATAAACCGTAAGTGGTGAACAATTTGGAACTCAGTTCATCAAAAAAGAATCTCGATATGGTGCTGTATGAGGTTCATGCGACCAGGTAGGTGTGAAAACGCATCCGTGAATTCTGCTTGGAACCGGGTAATGTATGTAAGCTGCGACAGTAAGATGTGTTCTCCACAAGGGACCGGGATGAATGAATTTGGTTTGGGGGATACCTCTAGCCCGAGCTCCGACCTCTCCAGAACTACCATCGCCAAGGCTAGAGGCACCGCCTCCCTCCATGGTTTGAGGAGGTTGAGGTGGTAGATTTGACGTGCCCCTCCCCATCCATACGCCTCTTCGACTCGTCATGTGACCTCAAAGGGTCCTTGCCACTTCGTGAGTAATTTGGAGTTCGAAGTGGGCAGCAATACAAGCACTTTATCTCCCTGTGCAAATTCCCGTAGTCGAGTGCGCCTGTCCTACAGTCGGCGTTGACATTCTTGCGCTTGGAGCAATGGCACTTTTGTGGTGGCCGGCGGATTCACCAACTGGCATTCACTGCACGCCGCACACCATTTGCGTATGTCGCCGTGAATGCCTGGCCAGCCATTGGGTTATAATGAGCTGCCTGGAAGAGTGTTTCCCAGTGGCTCTCTGGTACTAATAGCTGCATTGTATTCTCAGTGTCCTGCATCACTCAATACTACCGCTCTTTACTAATAGAAAAGTACGGGTATGTGAGTGCAATTTTAGACTGGAGCTGTTGACCATCAATTACTTTCACTTGGTCAAAGGCATGCATGAGGGACTCGTCACGCGACTGCTCCAGAGGGAATTCCCCCGTCTGCATCATCATGACATGGAGCAGACGTCGACGGCCCATGCATCGCCTCCCTGCCATAGCATCGCACTTCACACATGCAACACTATTTTGCATGACCCATTCACACACATTACCCTCAATATGTTTTTAAAACCAGGCCAATTGGTTCCCAGAATTAGTGGATGGTAAGGCCGGAATTAACCGCAGACTTGACTCAATGCCATTTTCCCCTGAATCGTATCTCAATGATAACCACTGGATACTTGTAAATGTCGCCATGCGCACACACCTCACCCTCACCCATTTATTCCTATCCAATGCCACACCTTGCACCACGCATTGGTGGATCGAAGTTTGAGAACAACCCGAATCCAATGGAATGGGGAAGGAACATGCGACACGGGTTGGAGAGAGCGAAGAGGGAAAAGGAAAAAAAACTTAAACGCTGCATCATGGAAACGCCGCCATATAGTCCTCAGCCAGCTGGTTTGGCGCCTCCAGCGATGCCGGCCAGTGGCACTGGACCCACTCGGACATATCTTGCGTAAGTTTGGTGACAAACTGCTCCAGTACCACAAAATCAACTACATTCATGAAACCGTGGGTTCCCTCTGCCAGCCACCATTTTCGACAGGCATCCCGGAGCTTCTGGGTAAAAGCTAATGGGCGGCCGTTCTTCCCGAAACTCAAAGAGCAGAAGAGCTGACTGCTTTGTTTGGGGCTATGACAAACCCGTTGCTGGATGGCCTTCTTCAGATGTTGATAATTGAGGAGGCTGGTGGCAGGAAGTTGCTGTACTGCAAGTTGTGCCTACCCTGAGAGTAAGAGCTATAGACGGGCCACTCACTGGTCGGGAGGCCACTTCCAGGCCTCCGCCGTCTTCTCAAAGAGGTCGAGGAAGGCCTCCGGGTCGTTTTCCGGACCCTTCTTCATTTGATCCACTGGTGGGGTGGGTTCTGGGGAGGTTGCAGTGCCAGCCCCCTCTCTGGCGATCTGGCTTTAGAGGACATGCCGGTCCTCTGCTTGTGCCTGGAGCAGGACTTGGAAATGCTGTTCCTGCTCCAGGTGTACATCCATGAGGGCCTGGTGGTGAGTCTGCTGGATGCTGGCGAGGGTTTTGAAGACTTTACCCAGTGGTGAGGAATCCATAACGGTGTACTCCACCAATCCCATGTTTCGGCACCACTGTGAAGGCTCTAGGTTTGTGGGCATTGGAGGTGTCTGGAGACAGCGAACAGTTCAACTCAGTGTTTTAATTTTTCAGTTCAGCAACACTGCTTATAGCCAACTCAAAATAAAGAGACAATTTGTTGCTGCTTTTTTGCTCATCCCTGGTCTTTACTCTTAAATTTTTGTGCAGAAGTTGTGCAGAAATGGATTAATCGATGATCAATAATCTTAATTGATCATCAATTATTCATTAGCCTCCCAATTGTGCACGATTCATTTGTGGTGTAATTTCGAAGAAAAACATGTTAGTCTTTTGCTTTTTGTTTGAAAGTGCATTGATTTTGCTAATTTTACATCTCTCATCCACACTGTAAAAAAACGAAATGTTTCGAAAATGCTCTCCCATTATTGCTTAATTTGGAAAGTGATGACGTTAGGAAACAAAAAATTTCCTCAAAAGGATTTGTGTGGATGTGTCCATAATCAAAATGTATGAACATCATCAAAATGTAATCACTTGTTCCATCTCTGAAACGACTTTCCTTTTTGGCTAATGTCACAAAGCTCTCATATTTTTTTAAACTTCTCCCCTCCAACCACCTGTCATATAGAGACCACACCTAGCAAGCTGCTGGTTCCTTCTGGTATGAAACACCCACTTTTAACAGTCCAATCTATGAATGGAAAAAGCAAGTCCCACCTTGCATTTTTGTGCCAATTAATAATGATGTTTCACTTGAAAATGACATAAAATAGCTTGGTGACAGAATCACTATGAATCATTGGTCACTCGACGAGAACACAAGACCCTGCCTCAGTGACAGAATAATTTATCAAGCAAGCCTGATGTGCTTTTTCAGTTTTTAAAGTCATTACCTCAGCAGGGAGTCCCGAGAGTGAAGTGACTTCTCAACCTTGCACTGGCAGACGCTATCGCGTGCTTCGTCTCTCTCCAACCGGCCGGCGATTATGTAAATAAAGCTCACCTGAAAATCACTGGATAAACTGGCTAGTGTGACGCTGTCTTAACGCGAGACAACAAATGCATACGTTTTTTTTGCGTATTGCTAAATAAAACTCCAACAGATAGTTGGATGATATTTAACAGCTTCCAGAATGTTCCAACACAGTTTAGCCAACTGTCTGTCGAAGCATTATTTCTCTAAAAGATGAGTATTCTCTCAGATGAACTGATGCATGCTTTATTTATCTCTGTGTGCAAAGAGATTTAACGCTTCAACCATCTCAGTCAAGCGGATATGCGAAAAATGATAGATCCCCTTTATGAGCATTACATCACCGTTCCTCACACCTTTGTTTCCAGGGGTGAGTTTCTTTTTTTCTCGAAGACGAATTCACTTGGGCACTGAAGGGTGTAATTCATTTTACACCCAAATCGGAGTCATGTCTTGTTCAGTCTTCAAACAGATCAGTTTCCTCACGCAGTGATTGTTTTTAATTACTGAAACTACAGTTCTGGCAATGTGGGGTTCTGTGTGGCAGCAGTACAGCTCATGTTTGTGGGTGTTTTTTGGCATGTTGGGCTTTCGAGAGGGGGTTGCAACTATCCAGGCTGTCCTGATGGAGCTGAAACACGTGTGTAAGGTGTCAGAAATTTGGCAACAGCTGGAAATCAAGGTCACACCAACCGGAGTGGAACAATGCTGAAAAAGGGGGGGGGGGGTGTCATCTGGCAAAAGGTCTGTGAGGAGTTGAGTTGGTTGCCAAAGAAGGATGTAGTTGCAATATTTTATTTTAAATAGTAATCCGGAGGCATTTCTTTAAATGAAGTGTGAAAGAGACACAGAAAAGGAGAACTAAGAGAAAGTTGTTCTCACAGTGTTTTCTGCATGTCTTAAAGACCCATGTGGTTTCATGGAAACACTTTTGTTATTCCAAATGAGAGTGGTTCAGGGATATTTTCTCTGTGAAAAATACTGGTCTTGTAAATGAAACCACTGTTCTCTAATGAGATCTCTAATCTCTTTTATAAGGTCACAAACTTTATATCCTTTACCAGCTGAGACATTTGTCTATACTAGTGGTGCGCGGTATGACCAGAATCGTATATTACCAACATGGTAATTTCATATTACAGTAATGGTGTATACACAGTATAGGTATTTTACTGGACATTTAATATAAAAATTGTCTGAATAGGGATATTCCACCAAACATTTACAATTATGCATTTGGCAGACGCTTTTATCCAAAGCGACTTACGGTCAAGGTTAACTTTATTATCCCACAAGGGGAAATTCATGTGGTCATTCATTACGCGCCCTTGTCACAACATATTCTCTAAACAACACATAAACACAATAACTAAACAACACAAACACAAAAAGAAATAAAAATGCTGCAGAATTGAAAATCACAATCCAACATTTAACGCAAAAAAATGTATAATATTATCAAGTGACTAAAACTATGATAACTTGCGATGTACTTGATCATTATACAATCTGATCGCTGTAGGTACAAATGATTTATTGTACCTTTCTGTTCTAATTCTCTGTTGTAAAATCCTACCAGTTGACCTATTGCTTCTCATAAATTTATGATATAGAGGGTGAGCAGGATCTCTGAGGATTTGATCAGTTTTTTTAAAAATAAGCTCATTGTACAGTTGAGCTGCCGACACCTGGTCAATTCCGATAATCCTGCTGGCCATCTTAATCATGCGCTGCAGTTTCCTTTGGTCCTTAACATGCATGTTACCAAACACACAGATAAGGCCAAAGGACAGAACACGCTGGAGGAAGCTTTTATAAAAGTACATCCGTTGGTGCATTTTCCTAGTTTTGTTCAGTGCACATTCATTAAAAGTTAATTTCGAATCAATTTCAATTCCCAAGTATTTATATGTTGAGACCCTCTCCACTAATTCACCATTGATCTCAGAAGGGGGAACTATTATTTTGTTTTTACTAAAATTTATGACCATCTCTTTTGTTTTCTTCACATTGATTTCGAGAAAGTTATCCGAACACCAATGAGTGAAAACCTGCAATTCCCTCTGAAATCCACTCACAGAAGAATTGTCCGATTTTAAAAAACCAACCAATGCTGTGTCGTCAGCATATTTAAAATAAGTGTGGGCCAAAGAGGAAGCTTGACAGTTATTAGTGTATAATGTATATAGGATAGGCGACAGAACGCACCCTTGTGGTGCCCCTGTATTTATCATTTTTAAGGAAGATATACATGAATTAAATCTGACTTGCTGACTACGATCCGTCAAGAAGTCATAGATCCATAAAATCAATTGTGGATTTACTCCTAAATGCACAAATTTTCTCACCAACAGGTGGGGTTGGATCGTATTAAAAGCACTACTGAAGTCAATGAACACAATCTTGGCCAGGCTTTGACATGCTCAAGATGCTCATGAGTGCTGTTAATCAAAGATAGCAGTGCATCCTCAACACCTCTCTCTGCACGATAGGCAAATTGATTCGGATCTAAAAGAGGTGAAACCTCATAAATAAGTTGTTTTAAAATTATTTTTTCAAAACATTTCATAACTGCAGAGGTAAGGGCAACAGGGCGCAGATCATTAAGTTCCTTAGGTCTATTGTTTTTAGGCACAGGCACTATTAGGGATTGTTTCCATAGGCTGGGAATGACACCTGTATCTAGTGACAGCTGGAACAACCTATGGAAGGGCTGTGCCAGCTGGTCAGCACACACCTTTAGTGTCCTGCAACTGATACCATCAGGTCCACAAGCTTTACGGGGATTTACACGTCTAAAATAAGATTTGACCTCATCCATAGGAATGTAAATGCCCGTCCCCTTCATGTCTTTTACTGCTGTAATGGCCTCATTCTGTTCAACCTTAAAATCAAATGTGTCAAATCTACAATAAAAATTATTTAATTGATTTGCCATATTAAAATTGTTCTCTGCTACCATCGGGCGTTCTTAGGCTTATATCCTGTGATAGATTGGACTCCCTGCCAAGCTCTCCTAGCATCATTTTTAAAGAAGTTTTCTAACTTGTGTTTATATGCTGCTTTACAATCATTGATCTTACTTTTAATCTTTTTCTCTTCTCTACTTCCTCCTAATTTAAACATGCTTTTTCTCATTAAGGAGTTGCTTTAACTCTGGGGTAACCCAAGGCTTGTTAATTGGGAACATCTTAATAGTCTTTCTGGGGATGATTGTGTCCTCACAGAATTGTACATACCCCGAGATGGCAAACACTGCGTCATTGACGTTGTCAGTCCCGTCCGTCACTACATTCCAATCCGTGCACTCCAGGCAATCCTGAAGTGCCTCAGTCGCAGCAGCAGTCCAGCATTTAACCTCCACCTTTTTTGTTTTCTCACGCCGTAAGCGGGACACATATGTAGGCATCAGTTTAATCATATTATGGTCCGAGCTCCCTAGACCGGGCGATGCCTTAGAATAAAACGCGTCCTGGATGTTTCCATAACAATGGTCAAGGCAAGCTTTATTGCGCATAGAACAGGTGACATATTGTTGGTACATGGGTAAATATTCCTTTAAACTGCATGAATTAAAATCACCCAACACAAAATTAGCTGCGTCGGACATTGGACATTGCCGAACATAACA
This sequence comes from Xyrauchen texanus, assembly GCF_025860055.1. Taxonomy (NCBI): domain Eukaryota; kingdom Metazoa; phylum Chordata; class Actinopteri; order Cypriniformes; family Catostomidae; genus Xyrauchen; species Xyrauchen texanus. Next base: position 3,945,126 of record NC_068324.1, read on the forward strand.
GATGGAAGTGATTGTTTGTAGGGCTGTCTTTTAAATCTTAAAAAGACACTTAAGTGCACTTAAAAGTGCAAAAAAAAAGTTATTAAGTGCAAAAGTGCACTTATTACAGGGACAATCCCCCTGGAGCAACCTGGAGTTAAGTGCCTTGCTCAAGGACACAATCGTGGTGGCCATGGGGATCGAACCAGCAACCTTCTGATTAACAGTTATGTGCTTTAGTCCACTACGCCACCACCATATGAATGAACAACATTTCAAGCTGCTGAAAACTAGCCAATATACGCACACCTTTGACCAAACATCAGTTAAATTCTTCAATAATGTGCCAGTTGTGAACTACTAAATTTACATTGTGTCCAAGAAACAGGTCTTAATAATAAAGTTCATCCTTGTCTTGTTTGGGACACTTACCACTCTGCATACTTGGCTCCATGTTGGTTGGCCGTTCTCATGTGTAAATAATGTAAAGCAATCCTGCCCACTGATAGTCTCATAAACGGTATAGCAAAATCTCAGTCGCTGACACATTTCTACTGTTGCGTGGTATATACTGTTATACAGCCCAACCCTAGTCAGACTAGCATTCCAGAGTCCCAGACTTGTGCTTGGAAGTGAACCCTGAGGGTTTAGCGTGTTAACAGCCAGTCATAGGCCCACAGAGGTGGAGGGGAAGACTTGTGCTGCTCAGGGACTCTCTGCGGAAGCATTCCAAAGCTGATTCAGAGCCAGGAATTCCAGCTATGTGCATCAAACCCGGGAGAGAGAGAGAGCGAGAGAGAGGAGGCTGCTTGGAGAAATCGAGGCCTTTTCATGTTTGTTGTTTTGCTTTCTGACCTCGAACGTTTCATCTGAATAAGTCTTACCCCTTACTGAACTTAATTTCTTGTCATTGAACAAAATGAAGAAGGATAAAAAAAAACAGTTCCTTCTGGATTTTTCTGCTGTGTTGATGATCTTTGCCTCATTTTCTTGTTCCTCTCTTTCTTTCTCTTGTTTCAGTTCCCTTCTCTATTTCAGTCTTTTGTCATGCTTTCCATTTTCTGTTTTCTTTTCTTTCTCCCCTGTCCGATGCCTAGGGTTGGGAACTGTCCTCGGGTCTGTGACTCGGTAATGGTGTCATTACAGATGTTTGTCTTCATTGTGTCTACATTTGGCCGGGTCTGTTAAATCTGATCTGACACTCACCCCTCTCCATCCAAGTCCCATAAATGCACAATTTCTGATTTTGGTACAGTGATAGTATGTTAAAACCATATTTGGACATTTACGGATAAATCCGTATTACCATGGTATAAATCTATGAAAACATGGCATTACCATGGTACCATGTCCAAAAACATGGTAATTCGATGGCATTTAATTGTTCCCTGGTGGTGCCACGTTACTTTGATATAAAACATGGCACTGAATGATTGCAGTTTTCATATACCTTAGTATTTACTTGGTACACCAAGGTATTTCAAAGAATAACATGGTATTACCTTCCCAGATTGCACATCTCGGAGATGTCTTTTAGATCTTTTAATATGGAAAGGATCACAATCTAATTAACATCTGCTAAACATCTTAAAAAGATCAGATTTATAAACCTTCTAAATCATAACTGACTCGAAGGCATCTGCTAAATGTCTTACTGACATCCGAGATTTTTTTGAAAAATACAAAAACATGCCATTTCTTTTGCTTGTACATGTCCAAAAACTATGGTATTATCATGGTACTATTTTATGAGTGTAAGGATGTATTGAATACACAAGTAGCCTATACTGTAGCGGTCTCTCATCTTCAGATGCTTTTGCTTGTCACATTGCAGCTTTAGGTTAGCGCTATTGAATCCTTTCTCTTCGGGCAATCTCTGAGTATTCAAAGTTTAGAGTTTTGCAGCATTGTAGTCTTATGAAACAGAGCAGTTTCATGACTCTGAACACAATTAAATGGCTGCATTTAAGCAAATGACATCACAGTCTGTGCCACAGACCATATAAAAATGTCTAAACACAGGCTAGCAACTGCTAACAGATGCAAAAAAACACACCACCCTGCTTTTGATGCGAATACAAATTACACCACACCATCTTGCATACAAGCCCAGAAAAAAACAAACGCACTTCCCAAACTGGCACACAGACAGTTCCTGCTTTGTCGTTGCAGCTAACGCGTTAGCATGTGTTTTGAGGTCAATATTAGAGATTCTATTGCTGCTTAGACCTTTAATTATCATGATTGATTTGCTATAGAAGGGCTGTAATTAGTGTTGGGAAATGTTACAACTGTGCTCCTGACTCAAATGCATATCGTACACGGTTGACTTTAGACTAACACATGTTCACGTTAAATTGGGAATAGGCATTCTTAGGAAACGTGGGTCAGTTTATCTAAAGATTAGCTTGTTTATCTGCTGACCGGCTTGAGGGAATTTTGCTTCCAACAACATTAATGTTGAATCCTAGCAGGATTTTAAAAAAATACCAGGTGATTCCTAATGTCTGTTGGGGCATCAAGGAGCAAGGTTTGACTGGTTAGCATGTTAGCAGTTAGCCCCTAATATTAGATGCCATAATTCTGCTGACAGAAAGTCTCTATTCAAAAGTATTGGTGTATTCTGACGATTCTTTTTTCTATTTATCAAATAGTGGTAGACCAATATTACTGATTAATCCGTTCTGAAAGTTGCTTTTTGAAACTATTGGTTATTGGCAAAAATCTATGTTGAGGGTTTGCCATAGTTAATCTCTTAATTATAACCTCATCTGGTGAAATTAAAATATATATATATATATATTAGGGCTGTCGATTTAACGTGTTATTTCAGTGCAATTAATTGTATTAAAAATAAGGTGTTTTTTTTTTAACGCAATAAATCGCAATGCCCCCGAACCGTAATAAAGAAGATTCCTGAGAAATGCAAGCTTGTAGTACCACCTGTTTACTCCAGAGGGCAGTAAGTGAAACTTCAGCTGTGTGAGCAACGCGCAGTTTATACAGTGAACAAAACACTTCAGCAGACACACAACACAAACATGCGTCACATTCTTGCATTCAAAACACTTGATGAGAGCAAATTCGAACTAGGAGATCTCAAGATTTGTTCTAAGTATTAAACTATATTTAACTTGACACAGTGACCTAAAATTTTTATGTTTATGATGCAACTCACCCGAGACGCTACACAAGAATATCTGACGTAGGTGTAAATTGAATAAATTACATATAAAGATATATATATATATATATATATATATATATATATATATATATATATATATATATATATATATATATATATATATATATATATATATATATATATATATATATATATATATATACAGGTCCTTCTCAAAAAATTAGCATATCATGAAAAGGGTCTCTAAACGAGCTATTAACCTAATCATCTGAATCAACTAATTAACTCTAAACACCTGCAAAAGATTCCTGAGGCTTTTAAAAACTCCCAGCCTGTTTCATTACTCAAAACCGCAATCATGGGTAAGACTGCCGACCTGACTGCTGTCCAGAAGGCCATCATTGACACCCTCAAGCAAGAGGGTAAGACACAGAAAGAAATTTCTGAACAAATAGGCTGTTCCCAGAGTGCTGTATCAAGGCACCTCAGTGGGAAGTCTGTGGGAAGGAAAAAGTGTGGCAAAAAACGCTGCACAACGAGAAGAGGTGACCGGACCCTGAGGAAGATTGTGGAGAAGGACCGATTCCAGACCTTGGGGACCTCGCGGAAGCAGTGGACTGAGTCTGGAGTAGAAACATCCAGAGCCACCGTGCACAGGCGTGTGCAGGAAATGGGCTACAGGTGCCGCATTCCCCAGGTCAAGCCACTTTTGAACCAGAAACAGCGGCAGAAGCGCCTGACCTGGGCTACAGAGAAGCAGCACTGGACTGTTGCTCAGTGGTCCAAAGTACTTTTTTCGGATGAAAGCAAATTTTGCATTTCATTCGAAATCAAGGTGCCAGAGTCTGGAGGAAGACTGGGGAGAAGGAATGATGGTCTGGGGTGCCATGTCAGCTGCTGGTGTTGGTCCACTGTGTTTTATCAAGGGCAGGGTCAATGCAGCTAGCTATCAGGAGATTTTGGAGCACTTCATGCTTCCATCTGCTGAAAAGCTTTATGGAGATGAAGATTTCATTTTTCAGCACCGACCTGGCACCTGCTCACAGTGCCAAAACCACTGGTAAATGGTTTACTGACCATGGTATTACTGTGCTCAATTGGCCTGCCAACTCTCCTGACCTGAACCCCATAGAGAATCTGTGGGATATTGTGAAGAGAAAGTTGAGAGACGCAAGACCCAACACTCTGGATGAGCTTAAGGCCGCTATCGAAGCATCCTGGACCTCCATAACACCTCAGCAGTGCCACAGGCTGATTGCCTCCATGCCACGCCGCAATGAAGCAGTCATTTCTGCAAAAGGATTCCCGACTAAGTATTGAGTGCATAACTGAACATAATTATTTGAAGGTTGACTTTTTTTGTATTAAAAACACTTCTTTTATTGGTCGGATGAAATATGCTAATTTTTTGAGATAGGAATTTTGGGTTTTCATGAGCTGTATGCCAAAATCATCAGTATTAAAACAATAAAAGACCTGAAATATTTCAGTTGGTGTGCAATGAATCTAAAATATATGAAAGTTTAATTTTTATCATTACATTATGGAAAATAATGAACTTTATCACAATATGCTAATTTTTTGAGAAGGACCTGTATATAGAATTATTGTTATATGAGGGGCTTTCTCAGCAAATATTTGTATATGCGATTAATTAATTGGGACGCCATGCATTTAATATAATTAAAAACTGTATTCGATTGACAGCCCTAATATACAGTGTATATATGTATATGTATGTATGTGTGTGTGTGTGTATATATATATACAGTGAGGAAAATTATTATTTGAACACCCTGCTATTTTGCAAGTTCTCCCACTTAGAAATCAAGGAGGGGTCTGAAACTGTCATCGTAGGTGCATGTCCACTGTGAGAGACATAATCTAAAAAAAAAAATCCAGAAATCACAATGTATGATTTTTTAACTATTTATTTGTATGATACAGCTGCAAATAAGTATTTGAACACCTGAGAAAATCAATGTTAATATTTGATACAGTAGCCTTTGTTTGCAATTACAGAGGTCAAACGTTTCCTGTAGTTTTTCACCAGGTTTGCACACACTGCAGGAGGGATTTTGGCCCACTCCTCCACACAGATCTTCTCTAGATCAGTCAGGTTTCTGGGCTGTCGCTGAGAAACACGGAGTTTGAGCTCCCTCCAAAGATTCTCTATTGGGTTTAGGTCTGGAGACTGGCTAGGCCACGCCAGAACCTTGATATGCTTCTTACAGAGCCACTCCTTGGTTATCCTGGCTGTGTGCTTCGGGTCATTGTCATGTTGGAAGACCCAGCCTCGACCCATCTTCAATGCTCTAACTGAGGGAAGGAGGTTGTTCCCCAAAATCTCGCAATACATGGCCCCAGTCATCCTCTCCTTAATACAGTGCAGTCAGCCCTGTCCCATGTGCAGAAAAACACCCCCAAAGCATGATGCTACCACCCCCATGCTTCACAGTAGGGATGGTGTTCTTGGGATGGTACTCATCATTCTTCTTCCTCCAAACACGGTTAGTGGAATTATGACCAAAAAGTTCTATTTTGGTCTCATCTGACCACATGACTTTCTCCCATGACTCCTCTGGATCATCCAAATGGTCATTGGCAAACTTAAGACGGGCCTTGACATGTGCTGGTTTAAGCAGGGGAACCTTCCGTGCCATGCATGATTTCAAACCATGACGTCTTAGTGTATTACCAACAGTAACCTTGGAAACGGTGGTCCCAGCTCTTTTCAGGTCATAGACCAGCTCCTCCCGTGTAGTTTTGGGCTGATTTCTCACCTTTCTTAGGATCATTGAGACCTCACGAGGTGAGATCTTGCATGGAGCCCCAGTCCGAGGGAGATTGACAGTCATGTTTAGCTTCTTCCATTTTCTAATGATTGCTCCAACAGTGGACCTTTTTTTACCAAGCTGCTTGGCAATTTCCCCGTAGCCCTTTCCAGCCTTGTGGAGGTGTACAATTTTGTCTCTAGTGTCTTTGGACAGCTCTTTGGTCTTGGCCATGTTAGTAGTTGGATTCTTACTGATTGTATGGGGTGGACAGGTGTCTTTATGCAGCTAACGACCTCAAACAGGTGCATCTAATTTAGGATAATAAATGGAGTGGAGGTGGACATTTTAAAGGCAGACTAACAGGTCTTTGAGGGTCAGAATTCTAGCTGATAGACAGGTGTTCAAATACTTATTTGCAGCTGTATCATACAAATAAATAGTTAAAAAACCATACATTGTGATTTCTGGATTTTTTTTTTAGATTATGTCTCTCACAGTGGACATGCACCTACGATGGCAATTTCAGACCCCTCCATGATTTCCAAGTGGGAGAACTTGCAAAATAGCAGGGTGTTCAAATACTAATTTTCCTCACTGTATATATATATTAGGGATGCACCGAAATTTCCCAGTGTAAATTTCAGGCTTGTTTATAGTTAAGTCCTATGTTATGCACCAAATCTGAATTTTTATATATTTAATTATTATAGAAAATCTTTTTCCAGTGCCCAGTTATTTTTTTTATTTTTAAGATAAATGGGAATGCTAACGGATAGCTTTCCTGGTATTATAGACCTACTTGTGTATGTACTGTACATGTTTAGCGAGTGTTCACCGGAAATCTACACACACTTTCTGTTGTTCTGTTGGGATATTTGGAGAAGTACTTACTTCCTTTTGTTTTTTTTCATTTTTTGAGTAGCGGTTTTTGGGTGGATCTTGTACCCTTCCAACCACCATAAAACCAACTCTACATATCGCTGTGTTTAGTGCTGAATGGTGCTTATTTTCAGCAGTAATAAAAACAAAAACAGCCTTTCATAATCAGTATGTACTTTTATTGCCTTCATATCCATGAACATAAACCTCGAGAACACCCAGTAAAATGACTCCCTCTAATGTGACTGTTGTGGAAGTGTGCAAACATTGACAACCCATGTCAGCCTAATTGTCTTTGTTTTTATTTTATGATCTTCCTAAAAAAAATGCCACACCTCAGCTGAAAATAATAATCATAGTATATGGTTATACTATAACCTAAAAAGGTTGTGTATAATTTTTAGTGTTTATTTTACGGTGTTTGATATGACTTTCTTCATAGGAATGCAAAAGGAAATGTTTGGTAGAATGTCTACATTCTTTTTCATTGTATGGTAAAAAAAGATAAAAACAAAGTGAATAGTGACCGACTAGCAAGAGGCACTTTTTAGAACAAAACGGCGAGGTGAGTAAATGATGACAAAATGTACATTTTTGGATGAGCCATTATTTTAAGGTACAGTAGAAATATCAAGAATGCTGTTGTTGATCATAATTCTGTTCTGTACCTACAGCTGCACCTGAAGTTCTTCTGTTTTCCTGCAGAGATGCTTTTATTGGTCTGGGGGTGGATGATACTTCACCATAATCCACATTATATTGTGTTTCTCAATCCCCTCTCAGAACCTGCTCGGGGTTTTTTAGTGAGAAATTTTAATCTGTGATGATACGATTCGTATTTTCCCCTCAAAGTTCTTTACACCTGTACTTGGAATCAAGGTTAATTAAGAAGACAAAAAAGCACATTTTCAACACTTGAAATGTGTGGTTCATCTAAGTAGTGATTATGCAGATTTCAAAAATCATTTTTAGGGGATTTTCATGTCATTTAAATCCTGAGGTGAATGAAATACAAGTGAGAGACATTTGTTGATGTGCAGTAAAAGTATAGTGCTATAAAACAAATGGATAGCATAGCTATGATAGTTTCGTCTTTTGAAGAATATTTTGAGAAATGTTTGTGATTTATATTAAAATCATTGGCTTTTCATTGCAGACTTTGGTATATTGGCAAATCTGAGGATAGTTTGAGACTTTGAGACCTTTTCTAAAACTCCAGAGGAGACACGTGATATTACCGGGGTATTTTGCGCCAATACAACACCAATTAAGAGCATCCAAATGGATGGAGAATAAGACCTGGAATTGTGCCGCAGTTCATGCTCCAAATTGGGTTTGTGCTGGCTGCTTTTCTCAGTGACTGAGAATCTCATTAGAAATCTCCCTGTAAGCTCATTAAACAATGTGACATCGCCATCAGTAATTGAGCGAGTGACCAGAGCTTTGCCTAATAATGAAAACGACTTCAGAGTCAACCGAATCAGGCCAAGGATTTCCTGTCCTTTTGTGAAAAGTGTGTGAAACCATTGCTTTGTGAAATGCTTTTGGTTTGTACCCCAATATACCATCTGTACATACGAGGGTCAACCCTCCCGCTGGGTTAAATGGCTTCTATAAGCAAACGCTTAAAGTGACTATCTAAAAATAATGCCTCGACTCAGTCAATCCAGAAGTAATTGCAGCGGAGAGGCTAAAAGTGTGGCTAGCCCCCCTGTAGAGCCCAGCAGCAAGACCTTTCACTCCCTGATAGATTTTAAGACCTGAGCATTCGATTTATGCCAACGTTTGCCCAACAAGAGCTCTGACTGAATAGTATCAAGCTCGAAGGGCGAACCAAACATCAGGCTGCTGTTTTCATTCACAACAACGCTGATCGATTTTGTTTGCAATGGCTTTGCTAAGTATTAGCTCTCACACACACGCACCTTTTATAAATCCTTTGATTTGTTCTTAGATGATACTTTTGACTTTTTTCCCTCTTGTTCAGGATTTTGAACCAAGCCCAAGGGGGAGAGTGCAGCAGACCGATCGAGTTGCAAATCCATGAATTCCTCATCACTAAATCTGATCAATAATTCAGTTCTATCTGGGAATGACCGTGTCTGGATTCAATCTCACCTGCGTCTCCTAGCCCTCGCCTTAACAAGATGGACCATCCAAATGGTAATAGCGCATTGGAGCGTGTTCCTGTCTGGTGTGTGTGTTCCCATATACGCACTTGTGTGTCAAAGGAAGTGATCTCATTACCAGGTACAGGACGTGTGGAGGTGCCAATCCAACAGTTGTGATTAGTTGTTCTAATCGAGGGGGTCCCAGACCCCTGTTGTCTCTGACCATCTCATCTCTTTCCAGCACTAAGCAGAGTTGATTCCTCGTGGCTACAGGCCACTTTATGCGCCCCATGTGGGGTCACGGTCACATGAATGAGGGCATAAACATCCCTGATTCATATAAAACTTGCATTCTTTTTATCAAAGGTCAGGCATGTGATTTAGATATGTATTTATTTTTGGGAAGTATAAAAGCTAGCTTTAACTTGGCAAATTACTTCATAGTCTGTACCATAGATGTATGAAGACGCTAGATGCATGCTAGCAACTGCTCAGAGATGCTAAAACATGCCATTCTGCTTTTGATGACAAAACACGTCCTCACTCTGCATTATCACATTGAGAATCAATGGACCTATCCAAAAGATGGAAAATGTTTCTTTCAGAGGCTGTATACGGAGTTTGGATAAAAATAAGGTGCATTTCAAACTGTTCTGAGACCAGTGCAGACAGACAGCACACTGGATGTGACTAATTAACTAATTAGGGAGCAAGGGAACAACCTATCTATAGCTTTCCCATGCAGCCTAGAGCATTCACTTCCAACATCTGGTCAAAAGTTCAATTTCATATTGCAGATTATGTTTGGACCACTCAACATGACCACTCAACAGGGTCTCAGGTGGTTTAAGGAAGTGATCTCATTACCAGGTACGGGACGTGTGGGGGTGCCAATCTAACTGTTATGATTAGTTGTGCTAGGTAAGGGGGTCTCGCACCCCTGCTTTCTCTGACGTCTCATCTCTTTCCAGCATCAAGCGGAGAGTTGTTTCCTCGCGCCTCAGGGTCACATGATGCCCACGTGGGGTCATGGTTGCAGGACAAGGGCATGAATACTCCCGGTTCATATCAAACATGTGCTTCCCTCTCATCTGTTTTCATACATGTCGGGCGGCTTTATTAAAGGCCAGGCGTGTTATTTATTTATTTACATCAAGTACTCCAGCTAGCTTTCAGTGGAAGAAACACTATTAAAGGTTACTTTGAGGTTGTTTGTCGAGCAGTTCGGACTGTCGCTCTTCATTCCAGAAGATTCTTTCTGAATGTCCTCTGTCTCATTCAATCTCGGGCCCGTTCGGATAAAACAAGGTCTGTTTTCAGCTTACTTTGCCTGATAACAACACTTTATCTTAGTGTTAGCAGAAGCCTCTCTCTTTTTCATGAAGGCCAATAATGGAAGGCTTGAGGCTGAACTAAAGACGATCCATCCCATACCATCTCTCTGACAAACTGCACTCGCACACCCACTCGGAGAGACGAGAAGAGAGAGAGAGAAGGGACTCTTTGTACATCATCTGCCTGCTGACTCCATTAGAGACCTCATACTGAAGAATAAGATGTTTATCTCCTGTATATTTTTGGTTTGAAGTATTGCTCATCACAGATAGATTTGTTTACTTCTCAAAAATTCTACCAAAGTGGAAAAAAAAACAACTTTATTTTAAGGAACCTTTTTTCCATTTATTAGAATTGCTTGCTAAGGCAAGCATCTCTAATAATATTACTTCAAAAGTAATTTCGACTCGCCCTTCCTTTTTCTTTAAAAATGCAAATAGAGGTTACAGTGAGGCGCTTACAATGGAAGTGAATGGGCACAATATTTGGAGGGTTTAAAGGCAGAAATGTGAAGCGTATAAGTTTATGAAACCACTTGCATTGAATTCTACTATTAAAAGTTGTATATTATTTGAGCTGAATTTGTTTTACGTTATTTGCGGCGTTACGTCACCATGGCAACAAAGTTGTAAAATTGACTATAACTGTACACAGAAAATGTTAGAAAGCGATTGTGCCACACTAAAATCATATTAACACACGTATCGTTTATGACTTGCAGCTATATTTTTGAAACAGTAAGTATTTTAACGTTTTACGGTTTGGCCCCATTGACATCCATTGTAAGTACTTCACTGTAACCAAATTTCTTTTTTTTTTTTTTTTAAGAAAAGGAGGGACAAATTGAAATAAGTTTTTGTGCTAATCAACATTATGCCACAAACGTTGTCGATTGAGCTTAACTTGTATTGAACCTGGAATATTCCTTTAATGAACGCAAGTTTAAAAAGTCTCAAACTTAATTAAATACTGTGCATCAAAAACAAAACTTATTTTGTGGGTTTCTTTTTTTAATAATGAGTCATGATTTATGGATTTCAGTTTAGTTTTTTACCAATTGTTAGTTTTTAATTTTTATGTTATTTAGTTTTCGTTAAAAATCGTATCTGTAGCGTTCTCAGCATTGCCACAAGGGGCGCTATAGTTTGCGTCTACAGTCAGTTTTCTCTTTCAGGTCAATTTCTGTCACAACAGAGAAACCGTTGCAGAGAATCTTGATGAACAAGTTTGACATACAAGTATGTTTATAGCTAGCCACCTAAATAATAAACATTTCGGTTTAATGGCACAGGCATTTGAAGGTAACTCGATCGCCCCTTTTGAGTTCTGAGGTTCAATGGAAACGGAAATGCGTGCTTGCAATGCGTTTTCCAAGCATTCATTTTTGTGTTCGCATACTTGCATAAAGTATGTTTCTATAGGTTTAGGGGCTTTGAAAATATTAAATAATTCATATTTTTTTTTTTAATTATTTTATAACTTCTTACTGTACATAATTTTGGATATGGATGAGAATAATGCCTCAAATCATATGGCTTGTTAAGAAACTTTTTTTTTTTTAAGAAAACGATTTTTCTAAGCGACCGAACGTTCGATTCTCACCTAGTGGACGATAAAATGGGTAAAAAAGGTTTTCACTGAAGAAGAGAGAAGCCATTGTAGAGCGGCATACTAAAAAACACCCTAGCAACTGCATAGCAACATCCTGGCAAACACCCACAACATTGGGTAGCAGTGGGTTTTTTTATTGTTTTGTAAAAGTGTTTTTGTAAATTTAAAAATCTAATCCAGAAATGAGTCCAATGAAAGGTTTATTCAAGATTTATATTTTAAGTCGATTCTTTGAGGCAGATTTCTCTCCACTGTTATTGAGAGAGCAGGATTTCCTTTACTACTCGTGTCTCTACGCCAGATAAAGACTCATGGGAACTGAGACAATTTGTTATAATTTAACAATTGCTTTTAAAGGACAAGCCATCGCCTCTAGTTGTCATGACCCATTTGGTGTGATAATCAGTGCTTTTAATTAACAAAGCCTGCAGTTCGGAATATCAATTAGACAAGTTATTGTCTATATTTGTGTCATACTGTACTCCTTTTTAAAATACACATTTTGGTTGCTTTCCAGATTGATTATAATTTGTAGCTGTGGGCGAATAAGTCAGATTATTTCTCCTCATATTAATGCAGCAAACACGCCTCTATCGTTTAGAACAATATTGCCTCCTTAATGAGAGGTGAGGGTGAAAGTCCGCTTGAATCTTGACTTGTTTTTCACAGTGACTACATTAGAAACGAAAGCGTTCTCACTTGGCATATTTCTGACATAAGGAATGTTATGATTTTAGCCGGAGAAACTGATTCTAAATCAGCGTAAGAGGAGGAATGGGGACTGACAAACCTCTCCTATAAACACCTCAACCTGGTCTGGCATCTCTGTGCCGCCTGTCATCCTTAGAACGTGTTAGGTCTGTCTCGCACTACAAAGACACGCACACTCGCACAATGTTTCTCAGAAAAACCATGTTTTTCCGTCATAGTCTGTGTGATCAGTCGCTTATACATGCACACCCACACGGAAAATGCATCCGGCGACCTACAACCCCTTTAAATCTGCTCAAAGCTGTCATAAATCAGCAATCCAGCAATGTGTTTTTGGGCAGATGTCAGGCTGTCAAAACGGGGCAATCTAACTGGTCAACTATACGGGTTTCTGGCAAACAAGTTGTCTTGTTTGTCTTGTAAGTGTTATTAATTTAAAAGCTGAGTCTGAGAATTGAATGTGTTCTGGAAGGGCTTAATGATCAAATGCTGATTCACTCTCAGAATTGAGTAGTTGGACGCTGAAGTTAATTATGGCCGGCTGTTAAACACCAGCTGCAGAAATTAGAAACGGATGGTGGAACGGCCTTTGTGTTAAAATGATCTCAGGAGGGAAAATACATTTAAATATCAAGTCATTTAAAATGGGCGGACGGCCAAAATATAAAGACACAACTAGGACTAGGACAAAATTTTAAGCGAGTCCTTTCTGCGAGAATTTCAAATATATTTGGACAGTTTTTCAACACCAAATTTTTCAACAGGTGGTTTTTGCTATTTTATGATGCCATTTTAACAGCACCTCTGATAAAACACGTACAGTGTTCAAGAATATCAAAAAGGTTCTCTGGGTTGCACCACATGACCAGAACAACATCTGGCTTGTCAAAAAAATGTCAAAATATGGATATTTAACGATGAACTCATGCCAAGAATTTTTTCCAACAAACCGTCGTCTCCGGACGGTTACACCACATGATGATATTTTGTACTTGAAGCCCCATAAAATATATCAAAATTACTTTGAACTAAGTAATTGAAAACATGTTCATCATCAAAGAAGAGTTTGTGTGAAGAGCATTTGTAATGTATTTTAATGTGTCAAATTAATTTAATAGAAAAGGACACAAAAAATGAGTGTCACATTATTGACCCTTAAAATACAATAGAATGTGACTCTTTCCAGGCAGGGCGTTCTTCAACTGAGATACTTGGACCAATGTTTCGCCAATGTGCATATGTGTTCTGGGACACTTATGTGTATGTGGTCATACAAGTTAAAAGATATGGTAATTTATGCAAAAATCTGAATATTAATAAAGCAAATTGCAAATAAAGCAATGTTAGCAACTGCATGTGCTTAAGATGTGTGTTCAAACCTATGTGTTCAAGAGAACAAAACTGTCAATTCCAAGGAAGTTGGTACAAAACAAACGTTATAGCCACTGCGAAAGCTACTGTGGCTCTTTTGTTGAATGTAATGTATTCTCAAGAACCTCGTATTTGATTGTGATTGCCAGCAGAAGCCTTATATCTGGGAACGAAACATGTTTGGCAATTCTGGGATAAAAGTATAGCCAATAGTTTAAGGGTGCGTTCACACTTACAGTTCGGTTCTCTTGGTCATCTTGGTACGAAACAAAAGGCATCAGGAGAAAGTCACCTGATTGGACAGCTTTTATGACTTCTATTTTCCCGATGACGGAACTTGCCAAACATCCAAAACAATGCTGGTTTCTGGGCTAAATGCGCTCATTGTATGTATATATGTATATATGGTGGTATTTTTACCAGCTGAGAATAAACGAAGAGCTAATAAAATGTGTAAAGGGCCGTGGAGCCCCCATCCTAACATAAATCCCCCCTCCTATCCGGGGTGAGGCGTGCTTTGTGCCCCGGCTGGTCATCCCCGCCTTCCGGCTGGTCATCCCCGCCTTCCTCGACCTGGGAGGAGACCGGAGGGCTAATTTTTTTTATAAAATTGGCGAGGGGAAAGGCCAACACGGGAGCGACAGAGAGGAGAGGGAGAAAAAGAAACTCGCTCTCCGGTTCTCTGATGTGCCGTTGCATGGTCCTCAATCACTCCTCCACCCTCTCAGGTGGACGGCAGCCGCTCCTCCCCGGGCGGAGCGGAGTCAGACCTCCGACCCCCAGTGGACAGAATGCTCCTCTGAGTTTCCGGTGACCCGTGGGGACACTCCTCCACCACTGGCAGTGGCCCTACCGCTCCAGGCAGTCAGGAAGTCGCTTCCCTCCTCCCCTTGCTGACGGCGGTCTTCTCTCGACCCCTCTGCTTTTCTGGGGGATGGCAGGGCACTCCTCCGCCCCTGGCAGTGGCTCAATTGCTCCAACCGGTCAGGGAGTCCAGTCACCACTCGACCCGCGGACGGCGGCCGTTCCCAGCAGTCGGGCTACTCCATCCCCCAGCGGATGGCAGCGGCTCCCCCCTCCCGGATGGATCAGGCGCTACCTGATCAAATGTCTTACTTATAAGTTGTCTCTGCACTTTAAAACGGGGATAGGAGAAAGTACTTCAACACTGAAAAAATATTACACCTCACCTTGAACTTTTGGGATGACTTTTGTTGCAAAACCTGCAGGAACTCTGAGACAAAACGGATCATTACCTGTTTGTCTCCAACCGCAGATTAACTTGTTAGCTGTACAGGGAACATATACCATCAGTCCTTGCAGCATTCTGACAGGCTGCCGGCAGCTCTCAGCTGCCACCTGTCATGAAGCTAAAACTTTCAAATCCTTCTAAAACAAACATCATCGACTACAGTGTATTTAGCCTGAGCAGAAGTCATTTCAGTCAGAACGAAAATCACTTTTCCATACGCATGAGCACTGAACCATGTAGACAGGCCTTGACATTTCTATATGTTTTTATAATGCTGTCAATGGAATAATTTATTTCTGATGTGTTGTATGTAACCGTGTCTGCACTGAAAGTAGGTGTCGCCAAGGGACAGAACTTGAACGCTGTGTTAATAAGTAAGCATAATAAGCGAAGCACATGGCTGGTTAGTTTTAGCAGTTAGTCCCTGATGGTAGATGGCGTAATTACACCATTATGTAGGCAAAAATGCAAAATGAGGCATGTGTTCTGATGACACTTTTTTTTTTTGCATCAAAAGCGCAAATATTTAATTATATTATAGCAGGTGTTTTTACCAGAGCCCATTTTTTGGAGGTCTCTGATGAGTGTAAGGAACTTCTTTGTCTGCTGCCTTTGACATCATAAAATAGTCACTTTTGAAGGGTTTGGGACTGTGTTCTTGTGGTGCCGTCAGCCAATCAGCCTTGTCAGGATGTATTTTCCTGTGATTAGTTACATGCCACACATAGTCACTATGGCAAGCCGAATTGACTTTTAATCATGTGGAGTTAAATTTTCCCTAGTTGAAATGCTAATTCTTAATATTTGCAATTCAATTATTACTAGTGAAAATTCAAATTTCAAATTCTAGGTTTGCACTTGATATCAATTGTGACATCATAACTAGCGGAAACGTCCATTATTGAGATTAAAAATGGAATTTCAATTAGTAAAAAGCATAATTATTGAAATCGGTCACTGCATTTTTACTAGTAGTAAAATTTCAAAACGATTGGTCATTTACTCCTGTTCAAAAAATCAGGCTGAACAATTAAAAATGCCAATTAAAATAATTTTTAATGAATTCTATCATGTCCTGTTCAGTATTTCAGATATATGGAAATGTATTTAAGTTAATAATATATTGACGATCTCTTAAAAGTCTTTCTTACTAGTTAAAGACACAGTAACACTTTACAATAAGTTCCATTGTTAACATTAGTTAATGAATTAGATATCGCATACTAACAATTAACTGTACTGTATATTTCTTTTTATAACATTAGTTAATGTTAATAAAAATACAATTGTTCATTGTTAGCTTAATTTAGTTCATAGTGCATTAACATACAACTTTTGATTTAAAAAATGTATTTGTGTATGTTGATATTAAAATTAACTAAGATTATAGGTGCAGTATGTAAGATTCAGAGACCCTTGTTATTAGTGACACCTGTGGCCGTTAAGTGAACTGCAGCAGTTACCTGTTGCTCTTGCACACAGGCCATAGGGACGCGAGCATCGACCAAAACATTGACATAACGTACAAAGAGACTGAACGTGATTCACCGGCATCGTGCTGACAGATGTGGTAGTATAATTAAAATGACACTGTTATGATTGTTTTACTACAAACTTTGAGACTGTAAATTATATTTGACTCTCCAGTGCTGGAATAGGGCTAAAATACAGTGTGGATACAGGTCTGACTATGCCAGACTGTAGTTTGAAGTAATGCATGATACATTGACTGCATTTATATGATAGCCTATGTTGGCGTTAGCTAGCTAGCCAGCTTCATCAATAGCTGTTAGCTAAATTTGGTGGATAATGATAGTAGCTGTTTATAAAACAGACTGTACATTATAAATATGTTGACACGATTCAGAGAACAGTCATTTTGATATATCGATGCGCTATTGTTTTATTATAATAGATTGTATATATATTTTCTGTATAACCAAGTTACGTTACACTAATGAATGGAGCTTTTTGCATTATCTTGAACATTGTCTAGCATTCATTTCATGTGTTATTGTAGTTTACCTTATGAATAATTACAGATTAACATTGACATTAACCTGACTTTTAGTATAAAGAGATGATTGTTGAAATTATTTGAAAGTTACGAAGCAAGTTAGCTTGCAATTCATCAGCGTTAGCAGGCAAGATCAAGTTAGCTAAAATACACAGATCAATCCTTATGGCACTTTATTTCACATGCTTTGCAGTTATTTAAGCTTACCTGTCCAATAAAAAAAACGCCAATTCAGGGTCTGTTTTGATCCCCAAAAACGAATGAAGGTCCCTCCAGGAATCAAATGCCCTGCCGATGTTCACTCTAGTTTTCGCTCGATCAAGTTCCCACTTAGCCACATGCAATTCAGTATATAAATGTTTTGTTTTTTGGCTCACTCTGAGTTTGTGTGGGAGTCGGTGTTGTGCTGGTAGCCGGATGTTTGCCTGATTCCATCTCTAAGATAACACTAGTGTTGCAGTTTGTCTTCACTGTTGAATAGCAGGAGAGAAGCTAGGCTCTTGGGAGTGTGCATAAACGTCTCATCCTTTGGATTTTCCCGGCAAAATTGACCCACTCCCTTCGCATGAAAATCAGTCTACAGGCTTTAGTAGGCAACCTAGGAAGTCCGAGAAGGGCTCATTTTTTAAGTTGCGTAACAAGCCGTTCACACATTAGCTAAAATAGTTGAATATTACATGAAAATTTTGAAATATTGCACCTTTTAATAAATGCAGTAAATGTATTGTCCATTATTAGTGCATGTTAACTAATGTTGTTTACTAACATTTAACAAATGGAACCTTATTGTAAAGTGTTACCATAAAAATAATATATGGAATGAACACTGCTACTAGTGAAAGCCAAATTACAGCTATCAAAAATTATAATTTTTACGAAACAAAGGTACATAGCTAATTTGTGTCATTTGAACTAGTTTTATAGAACTATAATTATAGATGTCTGCAACTGCAATTTGAACAGGAGTGAATGACAGCTCATTGTGAACTTATTAAAATGTTATTTTTAATATCAAGAATGGGTAATTCTGCCAGTATGAACAGTCATTTGATATCAAAAATGTTTTTATTTTGCTAATGCAAACCTAATTACTGATATCAAAGATTTCACTAAATTTAGCATTTTCTCTCTTAGTAATTCCAATGCTTATATCAAGAAAATGTAATTCTAGATTTGTAGAATCTCATGCTCAAAAGAGTGAAATGGACTTTGTTTTTCTCATGTTTTTCTCCCAAAAACCTATCGAGGCCGAGTAAATGACAGAATAATCATTTTTGGGTGAACTTCCCCTTTAATTAATTAGCATACACATTATAGAATAAACAAATTTCATCAAAAAGGCGATCGGCTCTTTAAACTGAAAGCCGGGACTTGTAGATTCGACGGGGTGTAACCGTGACCTCCACACATGATTTACACAGCAGGGTCAATAACGCCCTACATCTGGCACTTTAAAGTCTGTCTCCAGAGGTGCTGCTCCATTACCTGATGATCTTTTGAGCTTTCTAGACAGACGATTAGTCGCATTAGTCCCGTGGCACGGCAGATCTGACACCGTACTCCTCAGTGAGGAACATCAGAGTAGTTCGCTGCACATCTTAATGAGGTGTGTATTTGTGTGTGTGTGAATGTGTGCGTGTTTGAACTCTTCATAATGCATTACATCTCTGACATTAAAAATGAATGCCGGGCCTTTATCTTTCTTGTAATATCATGCTGTGAGAGGATGTTGTGTAAACCAGCCTGACTCTACATAGAGAAGTTATGAGGCTCTTCCTCAACAGACAAACAAAATTGAGATGCTTGAGATAAACATAACGTGATTTAAATATTCAGGTGGAAGTTATCGCACATCAACCGCCGGCTTGAAATGTATTCGGCTGAATCACAGTTCTCAAACTTTTCCTTACTATAGATGAGGGATTAGGATTAGTGCGTCCCAAAATCATACTTTGTTGAAAACACTAAAAGATGCCCGGATGGTGCATTACTGGTGGAGTTTCCAAATGCATAACAAGATGAATTTAACTGAATAAAATTAAGTAAAACAGTGAGACTTATTTCGAATTTAGTTAATCTTCAAAGTTTGGCTATTTTTCGAAAAAGACGAAGTGTGGTGTCAATGGGGTATAAAAGACGTACAGTCAGTCGTTAAACCCTGACAGGGTGATCATGACCTAGACACGAAGTGGAGTGATCTTGTATCGGGTTCATTTTGCGATAACAACCGACTGACTGCATGTTATCCCGCTTATTACATGGCTACTAACCAAATCAATGCATGGTCATAAAATATTGATTTGCATTGAAATTATATTATTGTAGAAGAAATGGCTGAACACCTGGAATCAACCTCCAGTTTGCGTTGGAGTTCTGTTGGTGCTTATTTTGTGAAAATGGCTATCACTCCTCGATATTCAGCCCGTTACAAGACTACTTGCCAAATATAGCAATAAACTGGGTTTGCCAGGTCACAAATGGGTTGAAATTTGTATGATGTGTCGATGTGTGAGTAGGATGTGACAACTGGACAACCTTGGAATAATATATTGATGTGATTATTCATATAACGAGGTTTGGGCCATACAAATTATGGGAGTTTCCCGGAGAAATAAAAAAACGGGAGGGGGGCGGGTATGATGAGCGGTCTGATACGTCTAAATCCCCCTGATGTGCGGTTGTTACAGAGCAATATCTGACCTTAGGATGGCGCCATTGACCAATCAGAATCAAGTATTTCAGAGAAAAGCAATTTTATCACAGTAAATTAAAGTTATATCCAATTTTACAAATTTGTTGCCATAACAACGTAACGGCGCAAAACCAAAAACCACCATATAAACAACGATTTATACAACTTTACAGCTCAAATAATACACAAGTTTTAACAGAAGATTTAATGCAAGTGCTTTTATAAAATTATAAGCTTCAGATTTCTGCCTTTTTTAAACCCTCCAAAAATTGGCGGTGTCTTCTCGGTAAGTTGCAAAATAGTTTGTGAAATACACAGTGGAAAGTTAATAAACAATGGCCCCATTCACTTCCACAAGTGCCTCACTGTAACCTTTTTTTTGTTTTTTAAGAAATGGTGGAAGTTGAAATTTTTTTTTTTTTTTTTTTTTGTGGTAATCAACATTATGCCACAAATGCTGTCAATTGAGCATAAGTTGTATTAAACCTTTTTTTATTTGTCTCTGTGTCCCAGTACTTGTGTACTGGCAAATTACAATGAAATAAATAATAAAAAAAACTGTTACAAAGACAAAAACTACATGAGCTTTAAAAATATTTCCATTGACTACAAATGAAACAAATTGCCAAAGAATGCAAATAAGAGATCTGGGGGCGCTTGATGAATGAAGCTGCTCAGTACAGTGTTTACTTTTTGTACTTGGTAGAAATATCTGAATTTAATACAGCCAATGTGTATGCGCTGATCTGTAATGAGTTTTACATGCTTCAGAAGTGATGAAATTCACTTCATCCTTGGACTAAAGACTTTTCCTCAGGTCTTGATTAAGGGCTGTGATTTTATTTGATCATCTGTTTCGTGGTTATTTCTAATAATTTTGGTTAAAGATCTTAAAACAAAGTTACTTCTCTGTGTCGCTGGCCCCAGCTGTCTGTCTGTTTTGATCTGTGGTCTTAGGGCGACTCCCCAATCATCTTCCATTTTTCTCAAAGCACTGGATGAACACACAGGTTGGTAATCAGGTCAAACTCGTCATCAGTGATTCAAAGCAAATGGACAGACGTCAGAATGCATATTGTCTACGTTCTCTGCTGGGTTACCGTTATCTGACTGGGTTTATTTTTCACACGCCTCTAGATCTAACCTAACACCTGAGCCCATTCTCGTTTGCACATTGCAGGTGTGTGTGTGTGTGTGTGTGTGTGTGTGTGTGTGTGTGTGTGTGTGGGACAGTTTCTCTCCTACAGCCTTTTGTTTATTTTCTGAAATCAACAGTTGCCATGTGCAAATGTAAATACAATTTTATATTTGTGTTTCACTTATTTATTTGTTTAAATTAATATTTCAGGTACAATACAAGTTAAGCTCAATTGACAGTATTTTTGGCATAATGTTGATTACCACAAAAGAAAAAGTCTTTAAAAAAATAAATAAATCTGAGTTACTAACAATTGAAGTGAATGGGACCAGTTTGTAAACATTAAAATATTTACTTACTAATGTAAAGCCCTGTTATCCACTGGGTGGCGCAAAAAGAGTTCAATATTTTATTTTTTTTTTAGCGATACCGGTTTAAGAGGTTTTTGAATTCACCGATTACCGATATGGTTAATTTTTGAGCTGGAATGAAAAAATACCTTTTCTATGTGGATTGTTCACCGATTTTGCACCGATTTGACTATGCAAAGGTACTCCGAAGGCTGGCTGCTTAAACAAATATTTTTATCAAAGAATATTATTACACATGGTCAACAAATTCTAGAAATGAACGGTGAGAAAATGAAGAATAAATAAAAATACAATAAATAGCTTCATAAACATCAGTACTGTTTAGTATCAGTCAAATGCTGACTATATTAATACTGCCAGTCAATTAGTGTCAGGTTGTAAAACAAGAAGCATTTACACCTGCCGAGACCAGAGATAAACAGCCGCAGCGGTGTTACACCGTATTCTGCTATACAAGTTTAGGGTAAACTTTCAATGGTGGAAAACCAGACTTTTAAATATTATTTTTTGTCAATACAACAACTGGAATAGTTCCGTTGAAAGGGGTTTGGTGAATACATGTTTACACATTAGCTTCCACTCAGCTGACAAGCAATGAAAGAAGCTACGTGGGTAGCTAGTTAGCTTTAAGCTTGTTGTCACGGAGAGTAAAAGATGGATGTAGTTTATTTAATTTCATGAATTGAGTCTCACCAGTTAGGTAACAACATGGCATAAAGTCAGCACTCAACAGACACAATCCACCACACTGTTGTCTGCGGAGTTGCAAAAAGACACTATGACAAACTATATCTGGTTAGCATAGCAAACAGATGATTAAAATGAGTGACATGGTTATCAGGGACGGGGTTAACTTTATCTTGGTTATATTGAAAAGGGAAAATGATGGGGTCATTGTTTATTAACTTTCCAGTATGTATTTCACAAGCTAGTTTGCAACTTACAGAGAAGACACCGCTTAACTCCGCCATCAGTTCAGAGTCAGTTCTGTAAACAATGGAGCCGGAGCGTGCTCTGCTGGACAAACTACGTACTGACACCAATTCAAGCATTGTTTTCTACATTTAGAAGTTCTGAAAAAAGTTTTCATATCTGCGCATATCGGTAAACATATATGCCGATACCGATATATCGGCCGACTGATAAATTCTACTTGACAAAACCATACCCTTAACCTAACAGATAGTGTCAGAAAAAACAAATGTGAGGTGAAAAACACAATTGCTAAAGCAACCACATAATTCTGTGGAGCTTCTATGACACTTTTGGTTCACGTGTTGACTCGTGTGCTCTTCAGGACTCGTACCCCGCTCCTTTACACACTGTCAGTCGAGCCTCTGAGCAATTTGTTAAGACTCGAACAAGCTTGTAAATGTAGTTGGTTATGTAATTAAAATGTATCGCTTTACAAGTCATGTGCTATAGTAAAAGTGTTTTAATGTCATAAGATAGCATTGTGTGAGGAACAGGGAGAAAAGTCAATGTTTATAAACCGATAATCTGCCATTTTACTCGTGATTTGTGTGAAAGGGAATCAAAGTCATTGTTGTTTTAGCACCTCTAGTGTTAGAAAACCGTTGCTACACGTACAGCAAGCTACGTAAAGAGTAATTTTACTGAAGTGTCGGTATAGTAAAGCGATTCTATGAGGCCAGTTTGCTGTATTCCTGTACACCTCACACTTCTACCTGAAGTTATTTGTAGAGTTCTCAAAAACCCTTTTCTTCAGCATGAACGCATTTTTAACCTACCGTGATGCTTTCAGCTGTGTGAATTGCACCGTGCCATCAAGGTCTTTGCTCCTTTCTTGCAGCTTCTTTCATGTGTTACTGCGCTTTTGTGTGTGTTGGATCTAACTAGTTTCCATTTACTATATGGGTTTTTGGACAAAGCTTGACTGGATTGAAAAACGAAAGACACCTGGAAAAAAAAAGTCTGAGCAATCATGTCTTTAGGGTGGCCATTGTTCACATGTCGTTTATTTCTTGGTTTTGTGCGCTTTCTCATCTTTGGGGTCTTATCTGGCTGGAAATTGATAAGCCAGAATCCCTGACAATCCAAAAATGTGAGTGTGTGTGATAGATAGATTTATCTAGTTTAAAGGGTAACTAAACCCCTGCTCAGAGTCTGACTCCACCCACTAGCAATATTTGAAAAATGCTCAAAGTGGGCAGACCCCAGCGGGGATAGAGGGGACGAACCGAGGGCGGGGATGAGCGGGGGGGGGGCGTGCACCGGAGACCCGTAGTGACAGATTAATTGACAG
Source organism: Xyrauchen texanus (assembly GCF_025860055.1). Classification (NCBI taxonomy): domain Eukaryota; kingdom Metazoa; phylum Chordata; class Actinopteri; order Cypriniformes; family Catostomidae; genus Xyrauchen; species Xyrauchen texanus. The sequence goes on from NC_068324.1 coordinate 3,968,784, forward strand.
CTGCTGTCAGACTCTAAAATGGAGAGTGACTGGAGTGGCTTTGCCACGGAGCGGTCTTTTGAAGTCGAAGACCTTTCTCCCCCACCTTCACCTGAAGTGGAGGAGGGTGAATTGTCTGTGGACACAGGGCCGGAGCCATATCAATTCGAGCCGCTGGCTCAAACTGCGGTTTTAACTCCCTGTTGAGCATCCGAGTGCGCATTCACCTTCACTCGCGTGCAGGAAAAACAAACGAAACGCTGTTCAGTGATGTTTATCCTTTTAGCAGGATTTTTATTTAGCAAGCTTCACTTGAACATAACATCAGTTAGCTGTTCTCTCAACTTAGAAGAATGTGACGTAAAGCGTAACGTCATCATGTACAAAACCATATACCTCCAAATAAAACTATACAGGTAGTCAGTACCGTAATACAATGTATAAGGGTGCAATACGTTTAACACTCCCGCATCGCGAACGCGCGTTTGTCGGCCCCAGAGGATTAACTTTAGCCTAACCATAAATTGTGATTCAAATATATATGATCACTCACCTCAAGACACCGCTGAGGTGGTGGAGTCCATGCAGGAGGAGCAGCGTTTGGCACTGCGTCGCTTTTCAGCGCGAGCTGTTTGGAGAAGCCCATTTCCACCTCCATTGCGTTGGAGAAGCAATCCCGCGTAAAATGCAGTTTGCACACTCCTACAGCTCTAGGCGGGAACTCGCGGTCTTCCAGAACAAGGACGTGCAACCCCTGGCGCCTAATTTCCAAGTCTATATGGAAAGCAATACAGTCCAGCAGTGCTGTTGCAACCAGCAACACTACACCTACGTACCATCCTGACCACTGTACTAAATACAGATAATCTACGCTAACTTGAAGCTATCCTAACTGACGCAATACTATGCTACTAACTAACTATGCTTCTAACAATACTACACTAACAAATATGCTAATTAACTACCTAGGCTACACTAAATAATCTAAATAACTATATAAATGCTATGCTAAATAGATGCTAAAATACTCTATCCTGATCGTTTTCAATTACTCGCAATTCCAACTCCTGACTCGCTACAGTGGTTTTGACGAAACGAGATGGTTTTTATACTGCCAAGGGCGTGGTGAGCTGGAACCTGCTTACGTCAGCTGTCACCGCTTACGTCACGAAGTACCGCAAACAGCCAATAGGAAAATTCAACTGCAGTAGCCACCGTTCAACCTGAAGAGGGCAGCACTCAGACGTTTTTACACCATATATTGTAGAATTAAAACACTTTATACACAAATGTCAAAAAAATTACTTGAATCAATGACCAGTACTAATAAAGCCCCATTCTTACAGATCATTAACTAAAAAAAGTTGGTTTAGGGTTTAGTTACCCTTTAAACTAGTTTTAAAATGTGATGGTTATACAGACAATAGTAAGACAAACCGATAGCTAGCTAGTCTCACAGACTTTCAGAGGGAGTGAGAAAAAGCTACTTAAAGCATATTACACTGTCCTAACCAGACATGATGCAGTGGTATGCAATAAAAGGCATCTTTTACATGCTAATCAGAGTTTTTGTCCTCACCAGCCATGACACGATGAGCAACAGTGACCGGGCTTTCTATTTTTGGAATGGTTTCTATTTCTACGACGTCAGGCTAGACAGCACAGTCAACAAATGACGTTGGGCTAGACAGCACAGTCAACAAATGGGTCTAAAATCATTATTTTTTACAGTGTATTAATGTCGCCATCTCACTAGTTGGTTCAGAACAACTTGATTTTGGTGAGGGTGTCACACACCTACTGAAGTTTTGCTTGAACACACACACACACACACACACACACACACACACACACACACACACACACACACAGAGTTCCAGAATGGTATTGCAGCTCCACATGTAAAACGTAAAAAATACTGTTGAGACATCCTTTTATCATCTCAGAAGCATCGCAAGGCTGCGCTCTGTTATCATTCTCTGTGGCTGAAAAGCTGATCAATACTTTCGTCTTCTCTCACATTGATTATTGCAGTGCTCTCCTTGCTGGAGTCTCAAAATCTACATTACATAAATTGCAATATGTGCAAAACTCTGCTGCCACAATGCTGACAAGGGCCAGGGCAAGTTATCACATCACTCCGATCTTGGAATCCTTGCACTGGCTCCCTGTCAGGTTTTGTGTTGATTTTAAAGTTCTTATGCTTGCCTACAAGACTTTGCATGGTTTGGTTCCCCAATATTTGTCTGACCTTTTAACACCGTACATCCCAAAGCACGATCTCCGCTCCTGTAAATCAATTTTTTTTAACTGTTCTTCAGACTTGTTTATGCTCTATGGGTAACAGGGCCTTCTCTTCTTTTGCTCTGAAACTATGGAACGCTCTACCCTCAGAACTTGGAGAAGTTCAGTCATTTAGTGAGTTTAAATCATATCTTAAAACATAATTTTCTGGGAGATTGTATTCAATTAATGTATTACTATCCTTTTATTTACTTTGTTTTATCATTAGCTGTTTTGAGATGCATGCTTTTTCATTTGTATTAAGCTGTTTTTTCCATGTAAAGCACCTTGAGGCATTTTTATAGGCGCTATATAAAATAGTGTATTATTATTATAAAAAATAAAGTATGTTATTAACAGCCTGAATAAGGATGTGAATTATAAAGTAACTTTACTCTTGTGTATGTGTGCGATTGTGTATTTATTCCCTTAGGGCTTGCCGTAAAAAGTGTTACAGCACTTGTGAGAAAATGAGTTGCGTTAAATAAACATACTGTTTCGTCTGTGATTGCTCTGTTTTCTACATTTTATTGACAATTATCCCAATTTTAGTGTATGAATATTGCGGTGTCGCGTCGTGTCTGGTGTGGACAGACAGATTGCTTGTCGCTGGAATCTGGTCGAGACACGGTGTTAGTCATTTTCTGGGTTTGTTTACATTTAAATTTTGACATTTGGAGTTTGAATTAACGAGCATTCCATTGGCCCATTTGAACATTCCACCATTCTAACTTCTGTTTTAAAGTCCGCTGTTCGAAAACCGTAAGTCCGATGAGTTAGCGAAGACACAGCACACTATTCCAGAACAGTTTGGAGGTCTGTACCAAGATTGGCGGATGTAGTTTAAAAGCTCTGGGAGGGGTTGGTGTTAGAAATGTTGGTTTCTGTTTAGGGATTTTGAAAAAAAACCTAAACAAAGTTTCTGGAATAACAGTATGTTGACTTTGTCAGAGCAACATCATTTATGTTGTAAATGGATATTTTGGAGTCTAAATTCTGATTGGATAGGACACGTTTAAAGAATACTACACACACCTGTAACTGGACATCTATTGAATTATATTAAAGGGATAGTTCACCAAAAAAGAAAAATCCCCATTTTTGATGGCATAAACAATGTAATGGTGTATATATTGTACCTCGGTACCGATACTAACTCAATACTTAAAATTATGCCTTTTTGTTTTGGATATAATATTATTTGGATATAATATTGTGATTTGCGATTTGAGCTGCGATTATGATTGTAATGTTTTCCACATGTTCAACTGCAAATAGGCTACTGGGGATTTCACACTTAAGCCCTCTTAAAAATAAACAAACTGAGACCTTTTTTCAGTTCAACCACAAACAAATAAATATATAAACCGTGAAACAAAGTCTTCTTCATATCCAAATGTTACCATCCACCGTGTACCTGTTTTGTCCATTTTGTGATCCGGTATCAGCCCACTAATCATCATCATTAGTTATTGAAACAGTCAACTTGAATATTAGGGATGCTCCAATCAATTAAAGGATATCTTTCTGCTGTTTAATGATCACACGTGGCCATATCGAGACTATTTTAAAATAGTCTTTGATTTCACATAAAAACTGTCACATTACATTGTATTTTGCTAATGGCAGCATATTTTAATATGGTACTGAAATTAACAAGATGATATCGTACCGGTTAAAATGTTTTGGTATTGCAATATTTCGTCAGTACCGGTATACCGCACAACCCTAATATGTTCAATAACTTTTTAGCCAAAGCTTAAAGGTGTCTATGCAGAAATTTACTTTAAAAAAGCCCTGAGAAATATTCACTGGAGTAAAAAGCATAAAAATGTTAATGCCACCCAGTCGTAATACACACACACACACACACACACACACACATATGCACGCACGCACTCAAATGCCACGAGAGGTAGAAAGTGTTGCTCGCCAGGAAGAGAGATCAGAATGGCAAAGGCATGTTTTGGTTTAAATGCATCTATTAATATTGACCTCCTTTCATTCGAATGGCTTGTGATCCATTACATCTAATGGATTTTTAGAGGTTTAATACATTTAGGTATGGTATGATCCTTTTAAAACAAGCATAGGTCAATAACGGCGTGATTCATTCAGAACAGTCATGAGTCAATTTTTCCACAAGTTCGTAAGCGAATTTGCTGGATTCGTTGCGTATGTTGTTTTGAAACAGCAGCTTGGCCAGGCTTGTATAAATTTGTCCAAGTGGATGCTTATTTTAAACAGATAACGCAACAAACAGTGTCGCCGACAGGAAATCTGCTTCTCCGTTGGCAGTAATCGGGGTCTATTTTTGAACTATGCGGTAGAGCACACATGCTCAAATTCTGCTCCAGGAGATCTACCTTCCTGCAGAGTTTAGGTGCAGGTCTAATCAAACACCTGAACCGGCTAATCAAGGACGGCATCTTAGGGGTAGTTCACCCAAAAGGAAAATTCTGTTATAATTTACTCATCCTCATGTTGTTCCAAATCTATGTGACTTTCTTTTCTCTTTGTGGACAGATATGAGCATCTTACGAGCATTGAAATGACCGATATCAAGTAGGAATATCCCAGATCCACTTTGAATGGAACATGGAAATGGAAAAATACCTGAAACTAATCAAGGTCTTTGGGTTCAACTTGAAAATAACAGGCAGGTGTGTTACAACAGGGCTGGAAGTTTCTCATCTCGCTCTATATGCCTGTATTTATGTGTCAGATGTATATTTTGTTAGCATCCACACTCCTCAGTGAAGAAATGACCGAATGTTCACCAGTCGATGTGGCTTCCCTAGTCAATAAATTCAAATTTTTAATTCCCATCCTTTGTGTATTTATTGGTTGCCCAACTAGGGTCATCAGGTTGTTGCATGCTGTTTGGCTTTTCCGATCGAACAGGTGTTGGTCTTGCTGTGTTTGTGGGTTCTGTATTGATAGATGCTCGATTGGTCAGTCAGATAAGAGGCATTGTGTCACAGGCCACCGATCCAACGCTTATCTTTACGTTCCACTGCTAGTGCAGATCTAATGAGAACTGGAAACTCTCAAAACCATTATTGAGCGCTTTGGTTGCCGATATGTTAACTCTGACAGCAGGTTTGCTTGCCTGAGGTGATCGTTTGTTGCATAAAGGTGTGTTTGTGTCCGCACTGCCAGACAGGGTTAGATGTCCTTTTTGGTCTGATGATGAGGTGATTGTGTCGGAGAAGTCCTTTTAAAAGAATTCTGTACCCTTGGTGGCCATCTTGGAAATGCCATCTTGGTTTTCAAATCGAGGTTACAGTGAGGCACTTTCAGTGGAAGCGAATTGGGCCAATTTCTGGAGGGTTTGAAAGCTCTTGCATGAATTATTCTGTTAAAACTGTATTATTTGGGCTAAAAATGTGTTTAAATTGTCGTTTTTGCATGTTTACAGGGTTTACGGCATCACGCAGTCATGGAGAAAATGTAACCATTGGCTATAACTTTACACAGAAAAGGTTAGTAAGTGATTTCTATCACTAACATAACGTTAACGCGCATAATGTTTACGTCTTGTGGCAATCCTTTTAAAAAAGTGAGTATTTTAACGTTTAAGGATTGACCCCGTTCACTTCCATTGCAAGTTCCTCACCTTGATTTTTGCTGCTGCTTTTTTTACGTGCCACTGAATATTCAATGCAGGGATCATTTACTGTCAGGCCGATAAAAGTATACATTTAACAAAAGCTCCTGACACCTTCCGTTTGATGGGTGTTAATGGAGAAACAAGGGTGTACAAGTTTATTGTTTCAAAACACAAGGTTAATATTCAGGTGGGTTGAGTGGAGACTGGTAAACCACAGGAAACTCTTGCTGCAGGGTAAGAGTTTTCCCTGCTGTGTCTTCATACATTTACATGAAGCTACAGAGTATTATAGTGTCTGGGTGGAAAAGTGGCTTGGCACAACCCTTTCATATGCCTTCAAACTCTCTCTCTCTCTCTCTCTCTCTCTCTCTCTCTCTCTCTCTCTCTCTCTCTCTCTCTCTCTCTCTCTCTCTCTCTCTCACAATTGCCCTTTACTCTCCCTCACTAGTTCACCGTCTGAAGTCCTTTCAAATTAGTTCTGAGAGCAACAGCTTGCAGCTACATATACACTCCAGAAATTTCACTCAGGATCGAGAGGAGTGAAAGATATGCCTTTTCTAAAGCCCAGTGTACATGGTACATCTTTGACCACATTTTTGCCACCTGAGACATATTTCGGGAATTGTACACTGATAAAGCTTCATATTTTTGTCTTGTTTCCCAGTAAAAATGTCAAGACATAATTACCAGTGCTTGAAGCAGTTTTGTTTTCAGAGAAATCGGTTACGACTTTGAAAGCTATTTGCAATTGGGTACGAAAAATATACATATATTTTATTTTCTGGAAATGAAGTTGCACCTGATCAAAATCCCAAGTTTGAGAGGAAATAAAACACTAAGTCCAACTGCTCAGCATGTCATAAATATGATCTGCATCTATGGAGTGGTGGTGGTGTAGTGGGCTAAAGCACATAACTGTTAATCAGAAGGTCGCTGTTCGATCCCCACAGCCACCACCATTGTGTCCTTGAGTAAGGCACTTAACTGCAGGTTGCTCTGGGGGATTGTCCCTGTAATAAGTGCTCTGTAAGTCGCTTTGGATAAAAGCGTCTGCCAATGTATCACATTGTATTTGTGCTCGTTTGAATCGGGAGCTTCTGCTTTCAAGTAATCGTCTTTATTTCAAAATGTATTTTTCTGAAAATACGGTAATTCAAAGGGAACACATTTTTACTTCTCTTAACTCATAGGCAAGTTACCTACTTTACTTTAAGTCAAAGTACTGTTACTTGGCCTGTCACGATTAGGGGTGCACCGATTCTCTTCCGATATCGGAAATCTCCGCATCGGCCGATCCCGATCTGATACCAGTGTTGTTTTTTTGCATAATCAGTTTGGAATATCTTTACATTTATTGTATGGATCTAATTACAGATGCATTTTTTCCCATGTTGGATTTTACGAAAGCTTATGAAAGGGTCATTTCATACAATCAGATAAGTAACAATCATAAAAGACAGGAAAACAATGCACGACCCTTTCTTAGTCCACACTAGTTCCCTGTCCAAAATCCTCTCATATCAGTTCTGAAGGCAACAGTTTGCAGCTGCATACACACTCCAGAAATTTCACTCGGGAACAAGAGGCGAGAAAGATGTTTCTCTCTTCGAGCGATGACTCTTTGGCTAATGTTCCCCTCTCGTTTCAGGCTTGTTCACTCTCACGCTCTTAATAAATATTCACACGCTCAGATTCACAGACCCCAAACTGTGAACGTGTGAATCTACTCGACACTCCGATGCTCGTACTCTCACCTTCTAATGCTTTTTCTCGCTCTGTCTCTTCACTTTCTATAGTCGCTGTCTCTCTCTTCACTTTCACGATCTCCTGTGGAGTTCTGCTCTATCTGGTGTTTGCCTGCAGTCTGCATGATGATTTTCCATCTATATGAGGAGAAAATGATTATTATCCTCTTCATATCATTAAAATCTCTTCCTCTGGCACTCCAGGGGGCTCACATCTTGAATGTGAAAAACTCAAGGTAGAGAGAGTATAAATGAGTATTTTAGAATAATTTAGTTTCCATAAAACTATTCCAACTAAATTATACATTTTTTGATTCTTAAATACTTTCTCTTATCCTACCTTAATGTGTATGGTCACCTATAAGCCATTTGTCGTGGCACGTTTACATGCAGAATTTTACACAGATTATGCTTAATAAACTGACAGTGTGTGTGGTCATGTAAATGCCTTAAACGGTTTTCATTTATAGGGGTAAATTCATAAATGGTATAAGCATAAACCAATCGAAACAGGTAGAGTTTTGGCCATTACCCCGACCTCTTGTTGCACGTAGACACCTTTACTGGCGTACTTACTGGCTAATCAAATTTCCCAAACTGTTTAGTTTGATGCCAAAAGCATGTACTTTTACTTGAGTACAGTTTTTGTCTACTCTTCCACCTCTACCCACGACACTTGTGTAAATAACTAACATGTTGATTTTTATAATTCTATTTGGTGATACTAGTGGTGCAGTAATTCAACTTTAAAAAAAGAGTCCCCATTTGGCATGTTTGCGTATAGTTACTGGATTTTGATTAATGTTTTTATAAATAAGCGTTTTCATGATCATTATCAATTTTGAGAACTCCAGACCATACCAATTCAAAATTTTTAGGCAGCTTGTTGCTTGTAGATAAGAGGCTAATTAAAAACGGCATTTGTTTATTTGTTGCATTGAGTGCTTTAAACGCCATTTGAGCCTTGAGTGACTTTAAACAAGCTGCTGTTAGTTGATTGATAACATTTAGTGTGACATGGCTGCGGTTCCACTGCGGTTACAAATGAACGAATGAAGCAATACAGCACGTCACTGCAATTCAACAGAAGCCCAATACAGAGCCCTGAGGGACGCCGGAATGGCTGCAGGTACCACAAATGTCTTTCCCTCTTACTGTTGGAGCTAATGGGTCAGTGTTTTGGAGAATGTTTAAATCTCATGTTACGCAGAGCCACAATCTGCCTCTCTAATGGCTCTTCAACATTTTAAATTGATTCCTTTGCTAAAACAAGCTCTCATCGGCTCGTAGATTATAGAACCATGAGCAGACACAAAACAACTGTCTGCATGATTGTTCTTTGATGGAAACATTAATATTTGAAACCACACTTACCACACTAACTAGTGAGCAGTGGTTCTAGATAGGACAATGTCGCATGGTAGTACACCCCAACTCAACTTTTGGATCCCCCCCTCAACAAGTTTTGGGCCAGTTGCCATGTAAAACCCCTTGCCGATTTCTCTTCCCAGTCCAGCCCTGAATGCAGACCATACGTTTTTTCATTCTCCATTGATGCAAGATGTGTTGAAGCTCTGGGATTGTTTTGCGGAGAGATGTGGTCCAGCTTTCCTCTCTGTAGACTGATTCCTGCAGGTTTTACCAGCATGGGAAACATCACTTCCAACACCTGTTCTTCTGTTATGCACCTGCTCGTCTCCCGTTACAGTTCTGACTGATTTGCTCTCTTAAGGAGACATTTCTTTAGGTCTTTGTCCATATCTCCCTCAATCTCTCCTTGCTTAAGCCTATTAAATGTTTCCACTAGAATAGGAAATCAATGGTGCATATGGTGTGAGGGAAATAATCTCTTAATTCGTTTTACCTTTTATTTATCCAGTTTTACATATCACCGTCTCTTTTTCTCTATCTAACTTAAACCTAGTAAGCTGCCTGCATATGGAGCATGATAAACAGTTGTTTTTTGTTTTAAACACTTTTCTCTATCCATCTCTGTTTTGTTTTCTTTTGTCTCTGTTTCTCTCATCCCTCTGAGCACAACAGACGTAAAGGTACAAATGGTTGATTTCAGATGTACTCTTCATCTCACTGCAAGACAAACAATGTCTTGGCGGCCTGTCCAATGCTTTTAGTTGAAACGGCCGAGTATCCAGCACATGGTTCGGCTCCTGCACAACCTTTAGTCATTCTGACACACATCAGGGCTCTGGATCATTGCAGGAGGAACTGCCAAAAGGAAAACAAGAATATCTCATCCCTTCATTTGCTCACCTTCTCCCGCTCTTGTTTAATCTTCCTAACGGGCTCTTTGATTTAGTCAACATAGTGGAGAATGACCGTCAAAGACATTATAAAATGAGTCTGGTCGCTCATCTACATATGATTGAGGGATCAGAATGAGAAAAATTAGTCAAACACCTTTTCTTTAATCGTGAACGAGCATGAAAAGTAGTGTTTTTGGATTTATAATTTTTTGTGCAAGATTTGAGTTAAAGAAATTTATGATGTCATTGTTGGTGTCAATACTCAAGCTACGATTTTTTAACATTAAAAGAACTCACCATTTCAAAAGTATAGCCACAAGACATAAACAATATGTGTGTAAACCTGATCAGAATCAGAATGAGCTTTATTGCCAAGTGTTCTCCGGTACACAAGGAATTTTTTGTGGTGATAGGAAAAACATGTGCACACAGAAACATTACAGTGAGACACAGAATATAAAACAAGGTAATAGTATAAATTGACATACAAATAATAGGAAATATAACAGAATGGCGTATGTACATGTGCAAGTGGTAATATATATGCAAGGCGAGTGTATGTACATATGTACATCATATATGTTTTTACATCATTGCACTATTGGGGAGTCCTGAGGCAGTTGAATTATTCATGTGGAAAATGCCCTGAGGGTAAAAACTGTTCTTGTGCGTGGTTGTCCTGGTTCTCGGTGCTCTGTTGCGCTGGCCAGAGGGCAACAGCTCAAATAGGGAGTGGGCAGGGTGTGTGGGGTCAAGAGTGATTCTACCTGCACGTTTCCTCACTCTGAAGACGTACAGGTCTTGGAGGATGGGCAGGGGGGCACCAATGATCCTCTCAGCAGTCCTGACTGTCCGTTGTAGTTTCCTTCTGTCTGATTTGGTGGCTGAACTATAATAATGTCAAAGGAAGTACAACCTCTGCTAAACCTTCTTCACAATGGAGTCTGTGGGTGTCCCACTTGAGGTCCTGAAAGATGGTAGAGCCCAGGAACCTGAATGACTCCACTGCTGCCACAGTGCTGTTCAGGATGGGGGATGGGGGGGTTCTCCTGAAGTCCATTATCATCTCCACTGTTGTTAGCGTGTTCAGCTCAAGGTTGTTCCCACATCAGTTGATCAGTTTGGTTGAGAGAAGATCAGGCATGGTGGTATTGAAGGCTGAACTGAAGTCAACAAAAAGGATGCTTGCATTATTCCCAGGTCTGTCGAGGTGTTGCAGGCTATAAGACCGTCCAATATTGACAGCATCCACAGACCTGTTTGCTCTGTAAGCAGACTGAATGGGATCCAGCAGGGGTGTCCTTCAGGTAGGCTGATGTCCTTCAGGTAGGCTATCTATAAATGACTTCATGACCACAGACGTGAGAGCAACAGGTCTGTTGTCAATAAGTCCTGTGATTTTTTTTTTTTTTTTTTTTTTTTTGGGGATCTGAATGATGGTGGAGCGTTTGAAGCAGCAGGGAACTTTACACTGTTTCAGTGATCTATTGAAGGTCTGTGTGAAGATGGGGGCCAGTTGGTCATCACATACTTTCAGACAGGGAGGTGAAACACCATCTGGGCCTGAAGCTTTCTTAGTCTTTTGTTTCCAAAAGACCTGGCACACATCCTCACAGATCAGCAGAAGGGGAGGAGGGGGGTTCCAGGGGCTATTGGTGTGTGTGAGAGATGTGAAGAACAGAGAGGGGGAGGGGTATGAAACTGGGCTTTTCAAATCTGCAGTAAAACACATTATGTTCATTAGCCATTTTTTTGACTCTCTACAGAGCAAGTGGAAGGTGTCTTGTACTTGGTGATGCTTTTCAGGCCTTTCCACGCAGATGCAGGATCGTTGTCTGAAAACTTGTCTGTTTTTTCATCTTTTCAGTGTAGCTTCTTTCAACCACTCCAATCTCCCTTGTCTGTGTGTTCCTGGCATGATTGTGAAATATATTATCCCCACTTCTGTAAGCATCCTCTTTGGCATGACGAAGCTGTCTGAGTTTTGCTGTAAACCATGGTTTGTCATTGTTGAATGTTAAATAAGTCCTAGTAGGAATGCACATATCATCACAGAAACTGATATATGATGTCACAGTATATGTGAGCTCGTCCAAGTCTGTGGCTGCAGTTTCAAAAACACTCCAATCAGTGCAGTCAAAGCAGGCTTGCAGTTCTATCTCTGCTTCATTAGTTCATCTCTTTACAGTCCTTACTACAGGCTTAGCAGATTTTAGTTTCTACTTGGATGTCGGAAGATGATGAACTTGACAGTGATCAGAGAGTCCTAAAGCTGCACGTGGGATAGAGCGATATACATCATTTGCAGTGGTCCAGTTTATTTCTGTCTTTGGTATGATGTGTTTTTTTGTATTTTGGCAGTTCACGGGTGAGGTTAGCTTTCTTAAAATCTCTCAGAATAATGATAAGAGAGTCCGGGTGTTGTTGCTCTGTGTCTGTGACATGATCAGCCAGCTGTTGCAACAATGCGTTCAGGCATGGCGGGAATAAACAATGAAAACCCCCATGACGAGTAGAAAGGCTAACAGTTGATGAAGAGCACTTCTAAATTAGGACAACACATCATCTTCAAGGCTGTTACATCTGTCTTTCGTTTTCCCCGATGATTCCGCTACACGATCCACTCTGAACAGCTGGAAACCCGGAAGATGAAACACGCTGTCCGGGTTGGCTTCATCAGCCAGGTTTCCATGAAACACAGAGCAGTGGAGTTAGAAAAGTCCTTATTTGTTTGAGTGAGCTGAAGCAGTACGTCCGCTTTGTTGGTGAGGGAGCGAACTTTCGCCAGATGAATACTTGGCAGTGGAGTCCTAAAGCTGTTTTTACAAAGCTTTCACAAGAATGCCGGCTCTCTTCCCTCACAAGCGTCTTTTGAGTCCCTTGTAGAGCACCGCTGAGGCTCCAACTATGATGTCTAATAAAACGTCCAAATAATCAAACACCGGCAAATTATCAGGGATGCTCTGCCAAATGTTCGGTAGTTCATCCCTGGTGAAACTGATTGGGGAAAGAGTGACAAAAAACATGACAAACAAACAAAGTAAAAACAATGCTAGAGAGCTCCACACCGACACAGCCATCTGTGGGGCCATCTTAAGATTCAGAAATTATCTAGTTATTATCTAGTGATAAAATCGCTTACTGAACTTTTCTGTGTGAAATTCTAGCCAATTTTACAACTTTGCCGTGAAGATGTAATGTCAACAAATCCTAAAATGACTGTAAATATAACAATTTAAACAAGTTTACAGCTCAAATAATGCATGAGTTTTAACAAAATAATTAATGTATGTGCTTTTATAAGATTATAAATTTCACATTTCTGCCTTTTTTAAAACCCTACAAAAATTGGCCCCAATCACTTCCATTGTAAGTGACTCACAGGAACGTTGATTTTTGCTTATTTCAAGGAGTGACGATTCAAAATGAATTTTTGTAATTTGTTTTGAAATTGGAATATTCCTTTAACCTTAAAAGAACTAGTTCACCCAAAAATGAAAATCCTGTCATTGTTTACTCATGCTAATGCTTAACCAAACCTGTATGACTTTCTCTCTTTTTTTTACCAAAAGTCATAATGGGTTTGAAATGACATGAGGGTGTGTAAATGATGACAAAAGATGCATTTTTGGGGGAACTATTAATTTAACTCTTCTGTGTGTCTTAGCTTGGCTCAATATGATGTACAATAACCTGACAGTGTAAACACACACACACACACACACACACACACACACACACACACACACACACACACACACAGAGCCTCATCACTTTTCTGGTTGCTGGCCGTATTTCAGGTTTCAGCTTTGCTATCAGCAGCGGAGCAGCTTCACTCTCACTGTTTGGCCAAGTCTAGGAAACAATATATGCTGTTATTTATTTATTTGTTTATTTTCCAGAAAGAAGCCGTTTGTCGTTGGGTGGTTTTGTCAGGAGAGAGAGAGAGAGAGAGAGAGAGAGCGAGAGCGAGAGCGAGAGCGAGTCGGGCAGGTCCAGGCAGAGGCCCATTGTGAGGAAAAATGGATTCTATGGCTGCTATCGCTGGAGTTATCACACACACACACACACAAGGGTAGAGCATCTGGTGATAAATGACTTTGAGACTCGCTGTCTGCGATCAATAAACCACTAGCACCCAGATGAGTGAGACTGCTGCCGTTCTCCTTTTAATACCTTTTCATTCTGCTCCTCTTTGCCTCATCCATTCACTCTCTCTCATCTCGACTCTTCTCGACTGTTCTCTTCTTGCCTCTGCATTTTTCAGTTTCTTCAATTATCATCTCTCATATTACCTTGTCTCACGTCACATCATTTTCTTCTCGTCTTCTAAACTTATGTCTTCTTTTCTACATATGTTTCTTTTTCTAATATCTTCCCTTTTCTTTTTGCTCATCACATTTCATCCCTTGTTTTCTTGTCTCTTCTCATCTTTTCTTATCTCCTCTCCCCTTTTATCTCACCTTGTCTCTTCTCGCCTCACCTCTCGTTTCCTCATTTTGTCTCTTCTCATCTCGCCTCTCATTTTCTTCTTTTCTTTCTCTTCTCCTCATCTGTTTTTTTAAATCCTTGCCTTTTCTAATTTTGTCTCGCCTCGTGTCACCTCATCTCGTCTCTTATTGTTTCTTCTTTATCTCTTATTCTTGCCCTGTCTTGTTTCTCATCTTTTCTTGCCTCATCTTGTCTCTTTTCTTTTCTGGTCTCATCTCTTATTCTCCTCTCTTCTACATTTGTCTCACTTATTACTCATATTTGTCATCTTTTCTCACTCGTCTCGTTGTTAGACATTTCTACTGTTGGCTGAAGTGTTGCTCATGTAAATCTTGTTGAGAGGGGCCTAGGTGATTGCAAACAAGTCACACGTACACACACTATTGTTGAATTGCTCACACTCAAATTTGCACAGAACTGCTCAGATTGTGTGTGCGTGTGGTATGCGCGCGTGCGCGTTTAGCTCTCGGGATTGATTGCAGAATGAAAGTGTAACAGGAGATGGGCTCTCATCTTAAACCTCACTGGAACCCAACTCTGATTGGGTTACAAACACAAGCCATGTGACTGACATACACACACATTTTTCACTTAAATACACACACACATATACACTGATTTACAGCAACACGTGATAACAAATCTCCAGACAGCGTCACACACACCCTTAGAAATCTTCAAAAGAAAATTTGGAATGCTAATCAGATGTTTTTCTCTATTTCTGGCATGTGAATACTCTAATGCTCGGACTAATTAAGCCTTCCATAATAAACTTCCTCCATTCTCTCTCGAATACACACACACCGACATAGACACAAACACTCTCTCTCACTCACTCACACAGTCCATCATGATGTCTCTTGTGTCACAGTATGTGCTGGATTTGATCTTTGTACTTTAGACTTGAGGAAAGACTGTGAATGAAAAGTCAACTTTTCTTATTCTCTTCTCATCTCGTTTGTTATCTCATTATTGTCTCATCTCGTTTGTTATCTCATTATTGTCTCATCTCGTTTCTTTTCTCATTATTGTCTCATCTCGTTTCTTTTCTCATTATTGTCTCATCTCGTTTCTTTTCTCATTATTGTCTCATCTCGTTTCTTATTTCATTATTGTCTCATCTCGTTTCTTTTCTCATTATTGTCTCATCTCGTTTCTTTTCTCATTATTGTCTCATCTCGTTTCTTATTTCATTATTGTCTCATCTCGTTTCTTTTCTCATTATTATCTCATCTCGTTTCTTTTCTCATTATTGTCTCATCTCGTTTCTTTTCTCATTATTATCTCATCTCGTTTCTTTTCTCATTATTGTCTCATCTCGTTTCTTTTCTCATTATTGTCTCATCTCGTTTCTTTTCTCATTATTATCTCATCTCGTTTCTTTTCTCATTATTGTCTCATCTCGTTTCTTTTCTCATTATTGTCTCATCTCGTTTCTTATTTCATTATTGTCTCATCTCGCTTTCTTTTCTCATTATTGTCTCATCTCTGCTTTCTTTTCTCATTATTGTCTCATCTCGTTTCTTATTTCATTATTGTCTCATCTCGCTTTCTTATTTCTATATTATTGTCTCATCTCTGCTTTCTTTTCTCATTATTGTCTCATCTCGTTTCTTATTTCATTATTGTCTCATCTCGTTTCTTATTTCATTATTGTCTCATCTCGTTTCTTATTTCATTATTGTCTCATCTCGTTTCTTATTTCATTATTGTCTCATCTCGTTTCTTATTTCATTATTGTCTCATCTCATTTCTTTTCTCATTATTGTCTCATCTCGTTTCTTATTTCATTATTGTCTCATCTCGTTTCTTTTCTCATTATTGTCTCATCTCGTTTCTTATTTCATTATTGTCTCATCTCGTTTCTTATTTCATTATTGTCTCATCTCGTTTCTTATTTCATTATTGTCTCATCTCGTTTCTTATTTCATTATTGTCTCATCTCGTTTCTTATTTCATTATTGTCTCATCTCGTTTCTTATTTCATTATTGTCTCATCTCGTTTCTTATTTCATTATTGTCTCATCTCGTTTCTTTTCTCATTATTGTCTCATCTCTGTTTCTTATTTCATTATTGTCTCATCTCATTGTTTCTTTTTCTCATTATTGTCTCATCTAGTTTCTTATTTCATTATTGTCTCATCTCGTTTCTTTTTCTCATTATTGTCTCATCTCGTTTCTTATTCTCATTATTGTCTCATCTCGTTTCTTATTTCATTATTGTCTCATCTCGCTTTTTCTCATTATTGTCTCATCTCGTTTCTTCTCATTATTGTCTCATCTCGTTTCTTATTTCATTATTGTCTCATCTCGTTTCTTATTCTCATTATTGTCTCATCTCGTTTCTTATTTCATTATTGTCTCATCTCGTTTCTTATTTCATTATTGTCTCATCTCGTTCTATTTCTTATTCTTTCATTATTATCTCATCTCGTTTCTTATTCTCATTATTGTCTCATCTCGTTTCTTATTTCATTATTGTCTCATCTCGTTTCTTTTCTCATTATTGTCTCATCTCGTTCTTTCTCATTATTGTCTCATCTCGTTTCTTTTCTCATTATTGTCTCATCTCGTTTCTTATTTCATTATTGTCTCATCTCGTTTCTTTTCTCATTATTGTCTCATCTCGTTTCTTTTCTCATTATTGTCTCATCTCGTTTCTTTTCTCATTATTGTCTCAACTGGTTTCTTATTTCATTATTGTCTCAACTGGTTTCTTTTCTCATTATTGTCTCAACCCGTTTCTTTTCTCATTATTGTCTCATCTCGTTTCTTTTCTCATTATTGTCTCATCTCGTTTCTTATTTCATTATTGTCTCATCTCGTTTCTTTTCTCATTATTGTCTCATCTCGTTTCTTTTCTCATTATTGTCTCAACTGGTTTCTTTTCTCATTATTGTCTCAACCCGTTTCTTTTCTCATTATTGTCTCATCTCGTTTCTTTTCTCATTATTGTCTCATCTCGTTTCTTTTCTCATTATTGTCTCATCTCGTTTCTTTTCTCATTATTGTCTCATCTCGTTTCTTATTTCATTATTTTCTCATCTCGTTTCTTTTCTCATTATTGTCTCATCTCGTTTCTTTTCTCATTATTGTCTCAACTGGTTTCTTATTTCATTATTGTCTCAACTGGTTTCTTTTCTCATTATTGTCTCAACCCGTTTCTTTTCTCATTATTGTCTCATCTCGTTTCTTTTCTCATTATTGTCTCATCTCGTTTCTTTTCTCATTATTGTCTCAACTCGTTTCTTTTCTTATTATTGTCATCTATAACTCTTGTCTCATCTCATCTCATCTCCATTCTTTTGTCACCTCTTGTTTCCTTATTCCTGGTTCATCTCTCATTATTGTCTTGTCTTGTCTCTTCTCATCTAACTTCTTTGTCATTACTCATTATTGTTTCCTTATTCTTGTTTCATCTCTAATTCTTGTCACTTGTCATCTAATTTTTGTCTTGCCTCATCTCATTTAGTTTCTTCTTTGTCATCTCTCATTCTTGTCTCATCTTAACTTGTTTCTTCTTTTTTTGTCATCTCTCACTCTTGGCTCTTTTCGTCTCATTTTGTTTATTTTTTGTCATCTCTCATTGTTCTATCTCTCTGTCTTGTCTAGTCTCATTGTCACCTCTTATTTTTGTTTCATCTCATTCTTCTCTCATCTCATTTCTTCTCTTTGTAATCTCTCGTACATGTCTCATCATCTTACTACTCTTGTCACCTCTCATTCTTTTTCATCTCTCATTCATGTCTCTTCTCGTCTAATGTTTTTTTACATTTCTCATTCTTGTCTCGTCTCTTTTTTTTGTCATTCTTGTTTCCTCTCTCATTCTTATTCATTTAATTCTTGTCTCGTATAATCTTGTTTCTTTTTTGTTATTTGTCATTCTTGTTTCCTCTTGTTTCATCTCTCATTGTCTATCTCAATTTGTCTCTTGTCATCTCATCCCTCATTCTCATTTTATTTCTCACTATCATCTTGTCTCTTGTCAACTGTCTCCAGTCTTCATCTGTCTTCTCTCATGCTCATCTCCTCTCCTTTTGTCTGTTAAATTTTATGGTGGTGGGCCAATGCACCTGTTGCTGTCAGTGTGTGTTTGTGTGTGAATGTGACCAACGGAGCCCTGCTGACCTCTGCCAAGATCAGACCTGCCAGTGAAGTGTGTGTTTGTGTGTTTGTGTGTGTGTGTGTGTGTGTGTGTGTGTGTGTGTGTGTGTGTGTGTGTGTGTGTGTGTGTGTGAGGGGTCTCGTCTGCCCCTGGCTGTCACACAAAGCGACCCTCCACACTAATGAAGGCAGGGTCAGATGTGTGTGTGTGACAGTGGCAGGGTGTTTGTGTGTATGAGGCTAGAGAGCAGCTAATTGGCCAAGTTTGCCTTTGGCTGCCAGTGTTGTGTGTGATTGAAGCATCGCTCTGGGTCTCTCCTGTGTCTCCCCTAAGAGGACACACAGACAAAAGCTATTAAACCGCAAAAACACTACCACACCCCTCTAAAAGGCTCATACTGCCCTGCCTTCACCCATTTTCATAATATTCACTAGAAGGTTACTGTAAAAAAAAGGGGCAACCGATTCTGGCAAAATGATACGTAGTACTTTGAATGGACGGATATTCGAACCACAATCTCTACACACATGATAGGCTGATTTCTTTATTGTCTGTACAGCTTTTCACAGAGACTGCAGTGAAATTATTCAAATGACCTAAGACTCTGTGGAAAGCCAGACTAACTTAAACCTAAGTGGTGCATTCAAATTCGCTGGTCTTTTCGTTTGTGATAAACTTCTTTAAAAAGATCATAAAGCTCTCAATGGAATAAACTAATTGAAACGGTGCAAATCCGACTCTCATTGAACAGTAGTTGCGTTGTAATGATATTTTCCAAGCGATTTTTGTTTGATCAGCTGATATTGTTATATGAGTCAGCAAAACTGCAGCACTCCAACAAAGTGCCGCTTGTTCTCCTAAATGCTTCTTTTCCAGTCCTTCTCTCACCTTCTTTCCAGAACTCTCCCTCTTTCATGCCCTTATCAAAGGCCGAGACAGAGAGTGAACACTTGAAAGAGAGGGATATAAAAATGAGGAGTAATGGTAGGTTTCAGCCGTTTGTAATGAATATCCCTTAAAGGTATTGAAATGCTAATTTTACTCTCACAGTTGGCAAACTCCCCGAATCGTGAGGAAAAACTGGGCATCTGAAAGCAAAGCCAACGTTTCTGCCTACACTTCAAGTATCTCGCTCTCTTTCTCTCTGGCTTCATTACATTATTTTTTTTTAACTTTTTCCACTGTTTTCAATTAGCACTGGATGATACAGCGAATATTTAGGGGCTGGGCAATATATCGAATATAGGCAGATTTATTAATCATTGCAATGATTTTGGTAGCAAAATAAAATTTCACAGCATCATGATTTTCGCAATTATTTTAATTCAATTTTTTGCCATTTTAAATGTCCTAAATACTTTTTTAGTTTAAGAGCGTTAGTATCGAGATGGTTTAATAATTTAAACGTTAGAAGCATAAAATGCTGTTAGAGTTCGATTAATTTTCCTTAATGCTCAAAAATGTTGACGGAACTCGCCATGTTGCATTTGTCATAAATTAAAATTATTTTACAAATATATTTGTGTATATAAGTGTTGTATTGGCGAATAATTTGAATTTTATTCTTTCTTGTGTAGAAAACTTGACATTTTTTTTTGTGGTTTTTCACTTTTTTTGTGCATAATTTTTTTTTACATATTTTCTTGTGCATTATTTTGCACATTACAATGACTGTTCAAACCGCTCATAAAAAAAAATCCTTATTGATCATTTCAGTGCTAATACATACACTGGCAGCCAAAAGTTTGGAAAAATTGACAGATTTTGTTGTTTCGTAAGGAAATTTGAAACTTTAATTCACATAAGTGGCATTCAGCTGATCACAAAGTATAGTCAGGACATTACTGATGTATCATTTTTGATCAAATCTAGACAGCAACATCACTCCAACAACTTATCCTTGAGTAATCATGATAAATTGATCATTTGGTTCTAGAAAATCACTTGCCATTTATATCAAACACAGTTGAAAGATATTTGGTTCATTAAATGAAGCTTAACGTTGTATTTGTGTTTGTTTTTGAGTTGCAACAGTATGTAATAGACTGGCATGTCTTAAGGTCAATATTAGGTCAGAAATGGCAAAAAAAGAAACTCTTCAGTCAATCATTGTTTTGAGGATTGAAGGTTATACAATGCTTGAAATTGCCAAAAAACTGAAGATTTCATACAAAGGTGTAACTACAGTCTTCTGTAGGACAACTGTCTCTGTTAGTTTGAGAAATAAACGCCTCACATGTCCTCCGCTGACAGCTTCATTGAATTCTACCCGCTCAACACCAGTTTCATGTACAACAGTAAAGAGAAGACTC
This sequence comes from Xyrauchen texanus, assembly GCF_025860055.1. NCBI lineage: Eukaryota > Metazoa > Chordata > Actinopteri > Cypriniformes > Catostomidae > Xyrauchen > Xyrauchen texanus. The sequence goes on from NC_068324.1 coordinate 3,989,576, forward strand.
AGGAGGACTTATGGGGAGAATTGCAAAGAAAAGTCGCTTTTGAAACAGAAAAACTAAAAGAAAAGGTTCGAGTGGGCAAAGAAACACAGACATTGGACAACAGATAATTGGAAAAGAGTGTTACGGATCTTAACCACATTGAGCTTTTGTGGGATCAGCTAGACTGTAAGGTGCGTGAGAAGTGACCGACAAGACAGACACATCTATGGCAAGAGGATGTTTTGATGAGAAATCTTTGAAGTAGTTTAAGAAGTTCTGAACATTTTTTACAAATTATAATAGTAATTTTTCACATTATTAATGTCCTGACTATACATTGGGATCAGCTTTTAAGCTATACTGGTCAGTCCCCCTCCACATGTCTCTTCCACACGCAGACGTGCACACACAGTTACACATACAGATTCGTGTAAGGTTTGAGTGATTTCCAGTCTTGTTGGAACGCTGCCAGTGTAAACCCTCCTCTGGCTACATTTCTCCAACAGTCAGGGAGAGAGGGAGAAAGAGAGAGCGACAGATTGAGAGGGGGTCAGAGAAATGAGGTGCACCATAATTAGCTGAGTCTCTCACTCTCGGTCTTCCTCTTTCTCACTGTTTCTCTCCTCGTTAAGGCGTTTCTTGCTGCAATTGTTTGGCTGTCACATCCTGAGGGAGGCAGCATGGATGGGGGTGAAAACTCAGAAACAGGGACCTTTTCCCATTCAGAACACCGCTTTAACTCTCCCATTCTCAATCTTTTAGTTTTATAGTATTTATTAAAAAAAAACCCATCTTGGCTAGAAATTTCGGGGAAGTCTCAAAATGAATGGGATGTTTGGTCTACCAAGTGATCCATGGCACAGTAAAAGTTGTTTTTTTTAATTTAGTGAACTGCACAATATTTGGTCGTTTACGATCTTGTAAACAGACTGGTGAGCTCCAGATGTTTGTCTGTCAGAAATAAAAAAAAAAAGCTGCAAGTGAACATAAAAGCAAAATTTATCTCGTTTACTTTTTTAATGCACATTCCTGGTCTTATTGTGTACGATTCATCTGTGCACATTGTCTTTTGTAATATTCTATCAAAGCGTAAAAACATCTGGAAGGGGTGTGAAAACTTAGACAAATGGGGAACGCGAACTTATGCAATCTTTCTATCTTGTTTCTGAATAACAATCTAAATGGCGCTATTCTGATATTTGGCAACTTAAAACAGCCATTTGGCTCCTAAATGTTTCAGTTTGGGAACCAAAGGCTACAATGACATTTTTATTTATTTATTCTGGAGCCCTGTCCCGTTTGATCATTTTTGTCCTGAACGGCTACGAGCTCAACAGGTCAGGTTCAACAAAAACTTTGATCGCTTGGTTTTCGTATCCGTCATGTTGGTCTGGGTATCCCCGCCCAGAGTGAAATCTCATTAGTCCAAACTCCTGCTCAATATAACTATATTAAACATCTTCTGATTGAATTTGACTGATCTCATTGATTTTGATTTTACAACATGTTCGCTTTCAGTGAAGACAAAAATTAGAGACCCTTTAGGACATGGTGTAAATCTGTTTTGGTCAACCGACAGCAGGCTTAAAGAAGCAATTTTCCTAAAGAGGAAACCTTTTTCTCAATAGTTTTTCCCTCTCTCTCTCTCTCTCTCTCTCTCTCTCTCTCTCTGTCTCTCTCTCTCTCTCTCTCTCTCTCTCTCTCTCTCTCTCTCTCTCTGTCTCTCTCTCTCTCTCTGTCTCTCTCTCTCTCTCCCTCTCTGTCTCTCTCTCTCTCTCTCTCTCTCTCTCTCTCTTAATATGGTAGAACATAAGAGGTAAGAGCATAGCTGTCATGTGTATTTTTGTGCAACAAAGTCCAAGTGAAATCAGCATCATAGACATAAAAGCTTTTAGCATTTACCCTCCAGTCTATCTTTGAGTCTCTCCTTCATTTTAGCTCTGAGAGTGATGCTATCATGGTTCCCCCCACCTGTCAGTCGTTTCCCCACATGGGGGTCTATGACTCTGAGCTGTTGAACCAGCAGGATTGAAATCTATCCTTCAGGTTTTCCTCCTCTGCCTTGTATGCTTGATGTGTGTATGTACACATATGACAGGTGAATTCCCCCCCGGCGGGCCCCAAATCCTGCTGTTCACCTAATTGGTAAATGAAGCTTCAGCCTCAGGCAAAAACAGAACGAACGTTATTACCGAACCTCATTTATACAGGGCCTAATGGAGCAATTTTATCATTGCATTTGAGTGGAAGAAAGGGGAGTGAATCATTTTGTTGAGTGTAAAATTAATCATTTCTCAGTATCTGATGTTCTTGGAAAAAAACTTTCTTGTTTGATCAAATGGTTTGTAGATGTAGCCTTGAGAATAAATTTGAAGGTGTTGCTCAGATACAGTATCATGTCATGTTACCTGATATCATTTTCATGAGAAATCTCATATATGTTAAGAGTAATATGTGCTTTCAAACATTACCCTAAAAATTGGACACATAAGACACATTTGAAAATAAATGAGTGTCATTGAATTAGACAACATAATATTAAACTAAACTGGCAGCCAAAAGTTTGGAATAATGTTCAGATTTTGATGTTTTGGAAGGAAATTGGTTCTTTAATTCACCTAAGTGACATTCAACTGATCACAAAGTATATTCAGGACATTACTGATGTAAAAACAGCACCATCACTATTTGAAAAAAGTAGTTTTGATCAAATCTAGACAGCAGCATCACTCCAACACCTTATCCTTGAGTAATCATGATAAATGTATAATTTGTTTCTAGAAAATCACTTGTCATTATATCAAACACAGTTGAAAGATATTTGGTTCTTTAAATGAAGCTTAACATTGTCTTTGTTTTTGAATTGCCACAGTATGTAATAGACTGGCATGTCTTAAAGTCAATATAAGGTCAAAAATGGCAAAAAAGAAACTCTTCAGTCAATCATTGTTTTGAGGAATGAAGGTTATACAATGAAGATTTCATACAAAGGTGTAGCTACAGTCTTCAAAGATAAAGCACAACTGTCTCTAACAAGGACAGAAAGAGACGTGGAAGACCAGATGTGCAACTAAACAAGAGGATAAGTACATCAGAGTCTCTAGTTTGAGAAATCGACGCCTCACATGTCCTCCGCTGACAGCTTCATTGAATTCTACCCGCTCAACACCAGTTTCATGTACAACAGTAAAGAGAAGACTCAGGAGGACTTATGGGAAGAATTGCAAAGAAAGTCACTTTTGAAACATAAAAACAAAAAGAAAAGGTTCGAGTGGGCAAAGAAACACAGATATTGGACAACAGATAATTGGAAAAGAGTGTTACGGATCTTAACCCCATTGAGCTTTTGTGGGATCAGCTAGACTGTAAGGGGCGTGAGAAGTGCCTGACAAGACAGACACATCTATGGCAAGTGCTACAGGAAGTGTGGGGTGAAAGGTCACCTGAGAATCTAGAATGACAGCTAGAATAACAAGCATCTGCAAAGCTGTCATTGCTGCACATGGAGGATTTTTTTATGAGAACTCTTTGAAGTAGTTTAAGTAGTTTCATTTTTTTTTAAATTGTAATACTAATTGTTCACATTATTAATGTCCTGACTATACATTGGGATCAGTTGAATGCCACTTTGGTTAATAACTTTTGGCCTCCAGTGTATATGGCATTTAATTTAAAGAAAGAAAGAGAGCACAGTCACACTTTTCTGGCAGAACAAAAGGTGTACTGTTTAAATGAAGATGAAAATAGTATTTGGACACTTTCTGGTCATCAAACATTAGTGGAACATGTTCATGGTTAATGTGATGAACTACACCAGTGGTTACTCTTGTTAGGACATCCAACATGATCACATGGGAAGTGGGCATGCTCTTTCCGAAAGTTCCATTGCCCTAGGATCGGCAACAGTATGTCAACTCACTGACATGCCCCGTCTCCCATCGGACATTTTTGGAATGGCTCAACAACAGTTACTTTCCCTTGTGGCTCGACTTGTAGCGCTATGTCAGTTGCATGGGAGACCACAGTTCAATCCCCAAAGGAAGTAATCACGTTTGTATAAACAATCACGAGCCTGATAAGGAGTTTGCATTTTTGTCCCTAACATTGCATTTTGTCTCTACTAATGGTAGGGTTAGATTTGGGTGTTAGTTGCAGGGTAGATTAAATAAAAGCATTTCTCTTCACTGTTTTACACCCTGAAAACAATTATTTTTACAACTGGTTTCTGGTGAACTCACCTGGATGTAAATGTTAGCCTCTGGAGGCAGTGTTTTCAAATTTGATCAACATATACCGATTTCAACGAATGAAAAATCTGCACACTTGCTGATTTTTATGTGAGTTCAGGCTAGGACACTTGTGTGATCTTGATGGATGCTGACTTTATACCAAAAAAAGTCAACTTAGACTAGTTGATCAGAACTAGAAAAAATGATTTGGCTTGATATTGTTTAATCTTATGCAATGCCATTTTAGATGGTTTAAGTGTGACTTAAGTGCCTATGACATTTCAGGGCTGTTGCATAAGCAATCTAGAATGAAACCATCTAGAGTTATGCACTCGTGTATGTCACGAAACATTGGAAGTGTAATTAATATAATTAATCTAGTATTTAGAGCCAATTTCTGTGCTACCACCTTCAATCAGTGAGTCTCACCTTATTTAACAGATTTTGTGTTAGCTGTGCATAAATTATAATAATACTCTTGATTGCAGCATTTTTTAATCCCTCTCAAATTACCATGGTTACCATATTTTATGCCATACCATAGTTACTACAGTCATTGTTAATAGCAGAGATTGATTTAATTACTGGGATACTGTAACAACCTCCATGGTTCAATCATAGGAGAGATCATATCGGCCTATTAGCATGTTATGATTGTTTAGTCACCATTTGCGGATACCATACAAATGAATGGGGAGAGCTGTAAACTGACACCTACCTGTTGCAAAATTGCTTGTCTTCTCTTACAAAACAGAAATTGTATCATAGTAAACTCCACACACCGTTCATGCCAAAAGGATTGCTTGAAGTAAAACATGTTGAAGATTAGCGGACAGGTGGTTAATTCATTAAGTGATGCTGGTTCCTCATAAAAGCAGTTTATTCAGCACACTGAAGCACTCTATTCAAAAACAGCCTCTTGCCTCCTCGGCAGTTTACCGCCCATAGAATGTCTACGGGATAGCCGCGTTATGCTCTTTGATGCCAAGCTTGCAGGCTCCCATTAGAAGGGCTCTTGTTAATACTGTAAAATCAAAATGATTTAACACTGGGTCCTTATGGCTAATACAAAGTTACCACTGTTTTATTGTAGTGAAATATATATTTTTACTCTTTCTGGAGAAAATATGAGTGGTGCTTGCCCAACTTTATTTTATTATTTTAATAAAACCCCTGTCTTGGGACAGATCAAAATCTAAAGGCTAAAGTATACTTCGGTTTTCTGTGTGCTGCTACGTCTCGCGCATGGTGCGGGTGACACAGATGTCGTCATCATCAGCAATATACGCGCGGACTGTGCGTGTGCAACACCGTTTGACCAGAAACGGACTATCTGGGTCTGTGCGTTGTCTGCATATGCACCTGCCGTTGACTGTCCTAAAAATAAACACAAAGCAGTCATAGTATGGGCTCACAGTCAAAAGAGTATACTTTGAAAGGCTTGGGCGCTCGACAGTGTATGAGACATCACAGCACGCAGGAAAATGAATCATACCATATCCTTAAAGCGATAGTGCACCCAAAAATGTAAATTCTCCCAGATGTGTATGACTTTCATCTGCTGAACTCAAATGAAGATTTTTAGAAGATTTATCTCAGCTCATTTGGTCCATAAAATGTAAGTGAATGGTGCCAAAATGTTGAAGCTCCAAAAATCACATGAGTCAGCAAAAAAGTAATCCATATAACTCCAGTCAAATTAGGGGTTAAGAGGTTAAATCAATGTCCTCAGGAGTGAAATGATAGGTGAGGGAGAGTAATGGATCAATATTTCAGTTCTTTTTACTATAAATTCTCCTCCCTGCTCAGTCAATCTCCACTTTCACTTTCACATTATTCTTCTTGTCTTTTTGCTGATTCATATTCTTCATGCATATCACCCCCTATTGGGCAGGGAGAAGAATGTATAGCAAAAAATTACTTGAATATTGATCTGTTTCTCACCCACACCTATCAAATTACTTCTAAACAAATGGAGTAAACCACTGGAGTCATATTGTTTACTTTTATGCTGATTTTGTGTGCTTTTTGTAGCGTCAACATTTTGGTATTGCATGGACCTACAGAGCTGAGATATTCTTATAAAAATCATAATTTGTGTTCTGCAGAATAAAGAAAGTCATACACATCTGGGATGGCATAAGGGTGAGTAAATCTTTCATTTTTGGGTGAACTATCCCTTTAAGAAATACAATTTCAGTCATAACTCGATTTAAACGATATCTAGTTACTGTGTTTGGGCTTTGCACAATTTTAGAGAATTCATCCACCCACTGATTGTTTTCGCCTCAGCTCAACGAAGTAAAAATGCTAAATGTGCAGAATATTTACCGTCCTAGGGTAATGTCTGAGGGTCGTCACAGGTGCTGTCGGAGTTTCCCGTCTACAACAGTGCACTCTGCAGGGATGGACCTATGAAAACACAATTTTCCACCCCCATTCCCCCACACGAAGTCCAGACCCTCCAGTGTCCCATCACCCCCTGTGACTATCCAAGCTGTCACGGCAGGCGGGGCCATGCGTGTCTTTGCCAGGGCACGGCAGGACCGGATCGGGCTGGTGGGCTACCATCCCCCAAGCTGCCGCTTATACTAAGTGCTTTGCCGTTAGCTGTAAGAACAATTTTGCGAGGAAGGTTTTGTCATTTTTGAAGTGCTTAAACTGTGTAATACCTAGTATGCATGAACAGTCTAGCTGTTGTGCCTGAATTAACGACGTGATTGTCAGTTTTGGCACTGTGCTCTGAGATTCAGCAGAACCATATTTTAGCAGATGGTACAGCTCATAAACAGGCCTGACCTGAGCTTTTAGCTCTTCACGAAATGGTTCTTCTGCTACCATAAATTTAATTGGAAAGGTTCGACATGCTTCAGGATTTGATTATCAGACAGACAGTTTTATGTCTTTAACTGGTTTGTAAACACACACTCTTTAAGGAACAGTTCACCTAAAAATACAAATGTGGTAATCATTTGCTCACCCTCTTATTTTGTTACAAAACCTTTTGATTGTTTTTCTTTGAACACAAAATGAGAAGTTTGGCAAACATTAACTCAACACTGCCTTTTCCTTAAATTGAAAGCATACATTGACCAATTGTGCATCATGCACAATATCCAAAGTATTTTACAGCCATATGTTAGCTTTGTACCTGGATTGGTATCGGCTCCAATACTGATGTTTTTAGACCAATCGCATCGATCCGACACACCCAATCCAAATTCGATTCTGTGTATTAGTCATGCTCCAAAAATGACACCATAAGAACCATAAAAGCATCATTATTGTAGTCCATATGTCTCGTGCATTTTATTCAAAGTCACTCGAAGACATGTGATTAGCTTTGTAAATCGCAAAAGGCTGTGCATAATGAGTAGATGTATATTATGTATGAGCAGCGTATTAGTGAATGGTGCTGCTCTGTTGACATGCATAGCACGCACATCCTGGTGATGTGCTCGCGGCTATTTTCAGCCCTCTGAAGACGCGGCTATTTTCATATATGAGCGCTACTCACTAAAAACATCTTAGATGTAGATGCTCAATAGTTACAATAGTTATGTTTAACTTATAATATGCATTTAGAGCATCACTGGAGGACCGTTTTACCAGAATTTGAATAAGAAGCTATAATGATCTAGCCCACAAATTTTCAGGACTTCCTGGAGTGTTCTGACCTTCAAAATAAAAACCAGAGGGTTTTTAAAGTTAAAGGTGCACGACTGAAATATATTACTGTTGCATTTTAGAATTTTGTAAAAGTCAATAATACTTATTATTATTATTATTATTATTATTTATTGTAATTATTGTTTGTTTGCATATTATTATAATATTTTTTTTGTGGATTTCTCCCCTATTTGGATTGCCCAATGCACTCAAAGTCCTTGTGGTGGCGTAGTGACTCGCTTCAATCTGGGTGGCCGTCAATCCGTGACTCTTATCACGTGGCTTGTTGAGCGCATTACTGTGGAGACCTAGTGCATGTGGAGGCTTCACGCTATTTTCCGCGGCATCCACATACAACTCACCACGCGCCCCACCGAGAGCGAGAACTACATTATGGCGACCACGAGGAGGTTAACCCAATGTGACTCTACCTACCCTAGCAACTGAGCCAATTGGTTGCTTAGGAAGCCTGACTGGAGTCACTCGGCACACCCTGGATTCGAACTCGCGACTCCGGGTGTGTTAGTCAGCGTCTTTACTTGCTGAGCTACCCAGACCCCCAAGTTATAACAATATTTAAGTTGAATGGGTAAAAAAAAAAAACTGTGTGAATGGACTGATATTTTACAACTAAATTGAACAAAAAAGCGATCTGAATTTTTTTAAGTCCAGATACAAGTTGAAAACATTGTGCAGAGAAAACTTTGATTTACTGTTAATTTTGCTGCTACATTATCCAGTAGTCTAGTTAACAATAAAGTTTTTCTTAATAGGCTATACATTTATATTGAAATACATATAAAAGATTATGCCCATTTAGTTTCACACTAAAGTTAAAGATAAATAAAGATATTATTAATTCTTATGCAAAAAAGCAACATCGGTATCGGCCAATACTGAGATTTCAGATATCTGAATTGGATTTGAAGGGAAAAAGTGGTATCGGTGCATCCCTAGTTTCAAATATTCTTTGTCTTTCCTTACGGTGGGGCGGCTGTGGCTCAGGTGGTTGAGCGAGTCGGCTGCTAATCGCAGGGTTGGCGGATCGATTCCCGGCCCACACGACTCCACATGCCGAAGTGCAAGACACTGAACCCCAAGTTGCTCCCAATGGCAGGCTAGCACCTTGCATAGCAGCTCTGCCATCATTGGTGTGTGAATGAGTGAATGAGATACCGTGTAAAGTGCTTTGGTAACCTCTAAGGTTATAAAAGGAGCTATATAAGTGCAGACATTTACCATTACAGTCTACAAATTTGAAAAAAGCAACTATGACTTATGACTATATTTTTTTGATTGTATGACAAAGAGCAGCTCGGATGTTTTGCTAATCATCTCCTTTTGTATTATTTTACAGAAGAATGTGATGCAAGTTGGAATGACGTGTAAATAATGAAACATTTTTGGATTTCCTTTTCTCTAGTTATTATTTATCCCTTTTATTGTTCACAATCAAAACTGAGCCCAGTAAAACGGTAAAAGACAAGCTTTTCTGCTCATGTATAGTTTTGAGTTTTAAGGCCAATGATTTAAACCCATTCTACTCTCGGTTAATCTTCCTCTCTGATGTTTTTTGTACTTGTGAAGTGAGAGTCTGGCAGTGGAAGCTGAGAGGATTTTTCTCCGCTCTATATCCTTTACATAATCCAGATCCTGTAGCTCTAAACGACTTCCTCCCAGATCAGCAATATTCAGGGACATGAAAATGGAAAGGTTTGTGTTTTTATGTGCTGAAACAAAAGGACATTGCTGAGCTGTTCCAAAATAATCAGTAGACAGCCAGGAGCACTGGCACAGAACTTTTATGTCAAAGTCAAGAGACACCCATTTACTCTTGCAGAGAACTCGCACTGCAATCGTCCAATTTTCAGTGTGTATTTCTGCACAAGCGCATACTACAAGACAAAAGCTCACTGCACTGTGCACATTTAAACCAACAGTATATTGTTTTCTATAGTTTTGTTGCCTTTTGATTTCTTTCGTCAATTACAAGAGCATTAAGTTTAACGACTGTAGCTATTATTCCCAAATACCTTTTTCATGTAAAAGCCGCACTTGTAACAATGCGATTGTTGATTCTTTTCGATTTTAGGGTGTTTAATCACAAAATAGTTGGATCAGACCAATCAGCCACAACATTAAAACCCACCTGCCTAATATTGTGTAGATCCCCCTTGTGCCACCAAAACAGCTGTGACCCGTCGAGGCATGGACTCCGCAAGACCTCTGAAGGTGTCTTGTGCTATCTGGGACCAAGACGTTAGCAGCAGATACTTTAAGTCCTGTAAGTTGTGAGGTGGGGCCTCCACGGAGTTGTCGATCTTCCATGGATCAGACTTGTTGGTCCAGCACATCCCATAGATGCTCAATTGGATTGAGATCTGGGGAATTTGGAGGCGAAGTCAACACTTCGGCATATGTCATGTTCCTCAAACCATTACTGAACAATTTTTGCAGTGTGGCTGGGCACATTATCCTGCTGAAAGAGGGCACTGCCATCAGGGAATACCATTGCCATGAAGGGGTGTTACGTGGTCTGGAACAATCTGTAGGTGGTACATGTCAAAGTAACATCCACATGAATGCCAGGACCCAGCAGAACATTGCCCAGAGCATCACACCGTCTCCGCCGACCTGCCTTCTTCCCATAATGCATCCTGCAGCCATCTCTTCCCCAGATAAATGACACCCATGCACCCGGCCGTCCACATGATCTAAAATAAAACGTGATTCATCAGACCAGGCCACCTTCTGCCATTGTTCCATGGTCCAGTTCTGACGCTCAAGTGCCCATTGTACAGTAGGTGCTTTCGGCGGTGGACAGGGGTCAGCATGGGTACTCTGACTGGTCTGTGGCTACGCAGCCCCAAACACAGGAAGCTGTGATTCACTGTGTGTTCGGACAGCATTATGTTTTTCAGCAATTTGTGCTAGAGTAGCTCTTCTGTGGGATCCCCACACCCATCAATGAGCCTTGGACGCCCATGACCCTGTCATCCGTTCACCGTTGTCCTTCCTTGGACCACTTTTGGTAGGTACTAACCACTGCATACCGGGGACACCCCACAAGACCTGCCGTTTTGGAGATGCTCTGACCCAGTCATCTAGCCATCACAATTTTGCCCTTTATAAAGTCGCTCAGATCCTTCCGCTTGCCCATTATTCCTGCTTCCAACACATGAAATGTAAGAACTGACTGTTCACTTGCTGCTTAATATATTCCACCCCTTGACAGGTGCCATTTGTAACAAGATAATAAATATTATTCACTTCACCTGTCAGTGGTTTTAATGTGGTGGCTGAAAAAGATCAGTTTAATATTGTCAACATTATGCTGCACACTGAACACACTTTAATTGTGGACTTTCAAGATCATTCTCTTTAACGGCTTCATCTTTTATCCCAGAATGTGTTCTTGGGCGTAAACTCTCGCACACAATGCATGAGTTGATTCATAACCGCTTTAGGGTGTTTTACCACGGTGCTGTGGCTCAGTGGTTAGATCTGTCACCTCACAGCAAGAAGGTTTTGGGTTTGAGTCCTGGCTCAACTAGGGCCTTTCTGTGTGGAGTTTGCATTTTCTCCCTGTTTGCGTGGGTTTCCTAGAGGTGCTCCGGTTTCCCCTACAAGTCCAAAAACATGCAGGTTAAGTGAATTGGAGACTCTAAATTGCCCATGTGAGTGAGAGTCCCCCAGCCACTGGGGGTTGCATCAGGAAGGGCATCCGTGTAAACTTGTACAAATCATATATATATATGTATATATATATATACATATATATATATATATACATATATATATATATATATATATATATATATATATGAGGATATTTTGTTCCACTGACAAAAGTCATACCAGTATGCAACGAGTAAGTAATGACAGAACTTTTATTTTATGGTGAACTATTACTTTAAGACATGAAAAGTCAACAAATGACTGTCTTGTAGTGTGCTGTAGACTTTTGTATTCTACTGTGTCTCGCTCTTTCTTTCTGTGCTGCTTGACTAGTGTTATGATGGGAAACATCTGCAGTTGGAGTGTATGTAAACCTCCCTTGAATCAGGGCCGGGTTCTGTTTTCACTGTGGGTTCTAGCTTGCCACTGAATGACAAGTCTGTTCATTGCAGACACTGTCTGGACGGCGACATGACTACATTTCTCCAGTCGCTGCATTCCTCATGCTGATATGAGAAGCTGTTATTACCTCTCTGCCTGAGTGATTCAAAGCCATTGAGGTTTATTGTACAGCAATTGCCCCTTCAGCAAAAGAATGTTTATATGGCAGGAAAAAAGTAGTTGCCCGGGAGAATGTGATGAATCATTAAGCGACTGTATGAGTAAACACGGTCATGTAAGGACATGTAAAATGCTAAACTGAATGATGACCAGTCGGAAGTCTAAGACTTAAACCGGAAGTTGAGGGGCATTCTTGGTGTTTTGGAAATTTGCCCTACGGTTTGCTTGCCAAATATAAAATAAATGTGTTTTCTCTAAAGGATAATTGTATTGCTCAGAAAGCATAATAGACTACATATTTAAGTATATATTTTTTTCTCAGATTTTCCTCCTAAAGTTCTTGAGGAGAAATAAAAGTAGACATGAATGAGACATTTGTTGATATACATTAATAGTACAGAGTTATAAAATGAATGTGGATAATATTGCTCCAATAATTTGGTCTTGGAAGAATTTGATGAGAAATGTTAAAGGGACAGTTCAACCAAAAAATGAAAATTCTTTCATTTACTCACCCTCATGCCATCACAGATGTGTATGACTTTCTTTCTTCTGCAGAACATAAATTAAGATTTTTAGAAGATTATTTCAGCTCTGTAGGTCCTTACAATGCAACTTAATGGGTGCCAAAATGTTGACGCTCCAAAAAGCACATAAAGGCATCATAAAAGTAATCAATATGACTCCAAGGTTATAATCCATATTTTCTGAAGCGATATGATAGGTGTGGGTGAGAAACAGCTCAATATAGAAGTCATTTTTTGCTTAAAATTCATCTCCCAGCCCAGTAGGGTGCAGTACGCATGAAGAATGTGAATCACCAAAAACACAAGAAGAAGAATGTGAAAGTGATCGTTTTTTTCACATACACCTATCATATCACTTCTGAAGATATGGATTGAATCACTGGAGTCTTATGGATTACTTTTGTACTGACTTATGTGATTATTAGAGCTTCAAAATTATGGCACCCATTCACTTGCATTGTATGGACCAAAAGAGCTGAGAAATTCTTCTAAAAATCTTAATTTGATTTCAGCAGGTGAAAGGGTTTTTTCTCAGGAGAAAAGTTAGGGGAGAGTTCTGTAAAAGTCTCTTATCTCATTGCTGTCTAGGATAAACAGTTGAGATATTAGAGATCTCATTCGTGATATTTCTTTCTTCTGGTTTGGCAAATGGAAGTAAATGTCCACATTCACACACGCTCACACTGTTGCCCAACAAGCTTGGATTTTTCTGTCTCTATTCATCTTTCTTGGCTCTTTTGTTTTGCATTTCTCACATGTTTTTGTTTTCATTCTCGAATATAGCATTCAATTATTGGTTCCTGTAACTGCTGGTTTTCAGTAATTATTGACTGCTGTTGTGTCCTGCTCTAAGCCGAAGAGTCCACAGCAAGGACACCAATTACTGTCACCAAAAGGGCCTGTTGACAGACACAAGATTATCCATTTTGTAATACTATCATGAAGCTGCACGTTTTAGGGGAAATTTCAGCATTAATAACAACCACAGTTGCTTGTTTTCCAAACTTTATTATGCTGGTGGGTTGACCAATGGTTTTTAATTTTTTACTTGCCCGACTCTGAAAACCCCTTTAATATTTTCATTAGCAGAACAGTTTGACTCCTCCCCCGCCATCAGTGCAATGCGCGATGGTAAACAGCATTATCTGGGATCTCAGCAGGATTTAGAATGCTTGTGTAATCCTGTCATTTCATTCATGGATACCTCCAGGGTTATTCTGGGATGCTGTGGCTCTATCTGCTTGCCTGTCCTCTTGTGCTTGTGAGGAGATTGAATTCCCTTGATACACACACATACACACACACCGTGATCACCTACTCAACTCTTCCACTATCACAATGAAACAGAGACCCGTGCTGAACTGAACCTGCTAGTGTAGAGGATTACACTGAGGCCGTGAACCCTTTTAACTGGTTAGGCCCAGAGGATGAGGTTGAGACCTGTTGAGAGAGAGAGAGAGAGGTGGATGTTAAAGGGATAGTCTAAAATTCTGTCATCATTAACTTGTCCTCATGTTATTTCAAACCCATATGGTAAATGGTCTGCACTTATATAGCGCCTATTTTAACCTTAGTGGTTACTAAAGCGCATTACACTATATCCCATTCACACACCAATGGCGGCATAGCTGCTATGCAAGGCGCTAGCCTGCCATTGGGAGCAACTTGGAGTTCAGTGTCTTGCCCAAGGACACTTCGGCATGTGGTCGAATGTGGAGTCGTGTGGGCCGGGAATCGATCCGCCAATCCTGCGATTAGCAGCTGACCCGCTCTACCATTTGAGCCACAGCCGCCCCTATGACTTTCTTTTCTGCATGAAACACAGAAGGAAATGGCAGAATGATGGCCTGAAGTATCTGTTTAACAGTACTACTGCTCCCTGTGTGAATTTAGCAGAACAAGGAGCCATCCAGACCGAACACATTCTTGCACCAAAGATAGCTAAGCTAGTCAGTTCTTAATAAGCTGAACCACAGCATCTAAAAACAATGTGGCACTCTTGCACGAAACACTGAAAAAACAATAAGACTGGCTGCAGTGGTCAAATACGTCAGTCTAGAACAGGAAATGCTCTTGTACGTTCAAATGTATTAATTTAGCCCTGTCAGTTAAAGGAACAGCCCTACTATATATTATGTTTGGTATGCAACTTAGTATGCAGCCCAAGTTATTACTCTTCATTGGTAATAGAAGCATACTAACTCTCTCATTTGTCAATACACAGCATGTAGGGGTCAAACGCTGACCTTTTTAAAATGACAGGGGTAGTATATTTCCAAACCATTAGCCTACTGATGTGAGGCTTGAATGCAAATCACTAACTGAGAATGATGCTCTTGTTGCAGGACAAATTCTGTCTTCTCCCAATGAGTTTCTATTATTTGTCACCTGCCTGGATTGTTGACCTTGTGTGTAAGCAGCTCTCTAATCCCCTGGGCTTTTTGCAGAAGCTAGTCATCCACGCAGGGGGTTTTCCGCCTCCACGCCTGAAATCTTTGTAATAACTTTCCCTATCTGTGCGCTGATCTCCCGCAAGAGCTGAATCTGGACCTTGCTGTAATAGAGTGCTGGAGAGCGTAGCGGTAATAAATGCTACACGATTCACTGAGATAAATACGGAGAAATGACTCTCTCGCATGAGCGTATATAAGACACTAAGTTATAAGTGGGATGTGCATGTCCTCGCTGCGAGAATGTATTCTCTCTGTGAGGGAATGTATCTTTTAATGGGATAGTTCTAAATCAAAAAATTTAAATTCTGCAATCATTTACTCATTATTTACTCACTTACTTACAAACCCACATTACTTTTTTTCCCCTCTGGCACACGAAATGAGATGTTAGGGAGTATGTTAGCCTCGGTGACCATGCACATTATTGTAACTTTTTTTCATACGGAACTACATGAGGGTGTGTGAATGATCAACTGTCCCTTTAAAAAAGTCTCAAGGGTGTGTGTTAGTCTGTTTATGCCTACTGGAAGAATATCAAGTGGGTGCCATTGGCAAAAGAATTTTAGTCATTTGTGTCCTCGCAAAGTGTTTGTGTGTGTTTGAGGGAATGAGTTGTATGCAAATTGCTTTGTGTCTGAATTAAACATGTAGCTCGTTCATGCCTCGCCACGATGGACAGTGAAACACGTTGCAGGCGGAGAAAATTACTTTTTAAGTGGGGTATTTATGAGATGCTGTTGTTTTCATTTGATTATAATAAAGCTTACAGTGTGTGTGGAGATGAATGGCAACTAGTTGTAACTTGATGTACTTAAAACAGGATCTAAGATTAGTTTTCTTTGAGTGACAGTGAGAGTTGTCATAACTGTATGTGTGTGTATATGTGTATATATATACACACTCTCTTTTGTGGCACCTTTGTGCCAGAATGGTGGTAAACAGATGCAGTAACGGGGTTGAAAAAATCTTATATAGAGCACCAGATGGCCGCACAGTGGAAACCCTAGCTATGTAACTATGTAATAGAGGTATTTATGTAATGCTTTTGCATTTGTTTGATTATACTATAGTATAATATTTAAATCGTGTTGAGGTGAACTGCTGGGGAAAAAAATTACTTAAACCAGCCTAACCTGGTTCGCTGATCTCATCTCTCAGGCTGGTCTGTGGGCTGATTTTAGAGGGGTTTTGGGCACTTTTCAGCTGGTTGAAAGGCTAAACTAGTTGATGACCAGCTTGGTCAAAGATGGGAGACCAGCTAGACAAGCTTAAACCATTCCAGTCCAACTGGCTGAATGAGCGTTTTGCAAGGCTGAGAGACCGGAGTAGTCATGAGTGTTTCATAGAGGTCTTGTGGCAGTTTTATGCATGAAATGCAGTAAACCCAATGCAATAACAGGGTTGAAAAGAATCTTATATGGACCACTGAAGAGTGGTAAACCAATACAATTACAGATTTAAAAAAGGGATCTTAGATCTGCAATCGGCAGGCAGTGATTAGATGCAGTAACAGGTTTGAAAAGGATCAGATATGGACAAACAAAGAGTGGTAAATGGATGCAGTAACCAGGATTAACAAGGATCTTATATGGGCCACTGGAGGGTTGTAAACTGATGCAGTAACAGGGTTGAAAAGGTTTCTTATATGGACAAAAGGAGGGTGGGAAATAGATGCAGTAACAGGGTAAAAAAGGATCTTATACAGACCACCAGAGGGCCACACAGTGGAAACCACCACTTGCCAATCCAGAACTCATCCATAAAGTGCTCTCTCTGTCTGAACCCTCTGAAAAATACTATCACTCAGCTGTCAAAGGGAAATACACTCTTCCTCTCACCCTGTGTCTCTCACCGCGTCCTGTCTGAAATGAATATGGCACTGTGAAATAATACCGGCAGCTCGCTGAGGTCACTGAGAGAGCTGTTGATTGAAGTATTTTGTCTTTTCTGGTGTCACTGCTGTGAAGGTGAACTCCTGCATCTGTTTGTTAAATTCACTGTAGTGTGTGGCTGCAGTCTGTCTGTTCTTCCTTTCTGAGCAGGGAAACATGGGTGCAACTCGCTTTGAGAATTCTGGCTGCATACTCAAAATAGAATTTGTTATCTTGTTGCCTGTTGAAGCACCCTAGAGACACTCTTTCCTTCCAGGTAGGGGAAGATCGGACTAGTGGTTCATAGTTGTCCCTGGAGCACTGCTCTCAGACTTGGCCTGTCCATGAAAAGGAGAGGTCTGCAGTTTTCTAAGAGCTCCAGCTTCTGAAAGAGGGGGATACACAGGCGAGTTAGTCTCTCAGTCACACTTTTGATTATCAATAAAAAGTCTGGTCCACTTTTCTGCTTAATATCCAAAAGTAAAGTGTACAAACTTTTTTCACTGACTTAACTCTGTAATCAAAGTGGATTTTACAGGTCACAAATGGTGTGCTCAAGTATATCTTGATGCTACATTCATACTTGGGGTTGGAAACCGAGAACCGGTTCTTGTTCAGAACTGTTTCAATTTTTTAAAAAACACCGGAATCGTATGATCTCAGTGACTTTCGGTTCCGTTAACGGTTCTCCAGCTAACATTTTCCGCCGATGCAGCTGGAACACCATCCTGATATACTCTGACAGCGTTTCCAACAGCACGGTTTTGGTTTAGATTTGTTTTTATAATGTAGATAGTCTATTATTTGATTGTATTTATGTCTCTAAAAACTCAGCAAACACACCTTTACAAAAACTGTATAACATTGATTTCTAATTGGTTATATCTGCTATGTAGAAATCTGAAACGATCTCATTATGTGGTAACCGACAGCAGAGGGTAGTAAATGCAGTAAGAATTGCATTAAGGAACCGAATCGGAAACAAGTCGTAAAATTCCTTAGGATTCCCAAATTCTTCAAAACAAAGTCTTAAATTTCTTTCAAAGATTCAATGCCTTGAATCTCGCAAAGATTGGCAAATATTATGATAAAATTCGCTAACAACGCAAAGGGCGCCATTTTGATTTCCAAGGAATATACGTGTATACAGATAAGCGTCTGCCAATAGAATAAATGTTAACATCGTTTTTCTTCGAATCATTCATTGTAACTCACTTTTGTTTCCTGGAAGACTGATAAAAACCAGCTGATGACCAGCTTTGCCAGCCTGATCATCTTTGACCAGCTTGATCATTTTAAACCAGTTAAGACCAGCAAACCATCATGGGCTGGTTTAAGTTTTTTTATGATTATTTATTAGAGGCAACATGAAAGAATTCTCCCACATCCTGAGTAGAAACAGATGTTTCATATTCTGTGTCTGGCTTATGGTTAGTTGGTCAGTCCTCTGTCCAGCTGAACGGCGGTTCGACTCACGGCAGATATAGGAGCGGATTAGCCCCGCGTGGCTGAAGACGACTGCAGCGATGTTTGTTTCTATCAGCAAGCAGCTAAAACCGGCTCGCTAATCTGACACTCTGACACATATGTCCTGATAACGGCTTGCGACACACACAGCTGCACTGACCCCAGTGTCAGACATGTTTTAACTTGCTTTTAAATGTATTTTTTTCTTCAGTAAGCTGCTTAAGATGGAATGAGGGCACATTGGTCAGTCTTCTTTTTTTTGTCGTGCCTTTAGATTTGCTTTAAAAGCCTATTAGAATCAGTCAAGCGTCCTGATTAGATGAAGAAATGAAGAATAAATTAGTTTTGTGGGTTTCATTTAAGGAGTCATATTGTGGAAAACAGATCTTGTGAAATTAAACGGCTTTCTGTGGACGTAACTTTTGTAGTATGGACTTTTACAAAAATGTATGGAATCTAAGCTGCAATAATTGCTCATTCAAAATGTGTTACTGTTTTGATGTCGCCATGAGCTCATTAACATATTACCGCCCACATTTACATGTAGAAGTCTTAAAGATACAGCAGCAAAACATTCCCAGAGAGATGGGGGAAAATGTAGTGTGTTTTGTGTAGTTGTTTGCAGATTGCTATATGGTTACTAGGGTGTTCTGGGTGGTTGTTAGGTAGTTTCTTATTGGTCCAAGTCAAAAGAGCCCATATATTCTGGTCCATAGCTATGTTTTGGGCCCCTCCTTTTTGCATTTTCTATTAACTAAGCAAACATAAATTCAGTCACTTGGAAAAGTAATCGCACTCCTCTCCTCAGTAATTTGCATTATTTGAGGTATAATTATGTTGGCTTAAAGCCAAAATACTATTAATCTACAGATATCCCTATTAATCCCTATTCCAAGACCAAAATTTCTGACTAACTCCTCCTACTGATTTCAACCAAACTTCGCACAGACCTTCAGGCTGTTGTGATTGGGGTTGGTATGACTTTTGTAACTGATCAAAACTGGGCGGGCTGGGCGGGCGAGCGAGCGAGTGAGTGAGTAATGGAGAGACTGTTGTCTGTTGCTTTGAAGTTACCGTAGAGCCGGGCTGTACCCTCTCGGAGCCAGAGAACAACTTGCCCATTAACAGAGGCACAAACTCTCTGAGTCTCTCTTTCTATCTCTCCTTCCTTGCACGCTTACAGCCATGTAATTGCAATTTTTGGGGGGCAAAAGCTGGAATGTGGTGAGATGTAAAAATCTGCCCTCCCTTCATAATGGCTGCTCTTTCATATTTGAACATTGGAGAAGAGATTAAATTAACTGGCTCACAGTCTGATGGTGATGTCACAGATCTCTGGGCAGTCTGAGTCTAAATGACAGAGGTGGCAAAACATTTGCGGTTGCCACCATTGCACAAACCCTCCAAAATAAAGAAAAAAGAGGTTGGAAAGAAATGACTGAAGCCAAGTGATTTCATTACAGGGCATTACAGTGGCAAATTAAATTTCACATAGTTACATATTTTCGAACAAGGACTGTTCAGTATGAATGGTAAACAGTATTCTGCTAGATTGTATGGTTTAAACCGCATAAAATATATCCCGATATCCCATAATGTGTCCCAAACAAGACGAGGAAGAACTCGTTATTAAGGGGTTTAACTCAAAGGAGAGTTTAGTATATTTCACGATAAATTTGCTGAAACCTCTCTCTCTCTCTCGTTAATCCTGTGCGAGAGATTCATTTTAAAGTAATGAAGCAATTAGAGCGATCTGCACTTCATTAATAATTACGAGAGCAAATAAATGAGATGAAAAGACAAATATTTGTTTTCAGTCAGCAGTGTGTAAATCAGTGTGCAAGTGAGAAATGGAAGTGGCCGTGTATGTGTGCGACCTGATTGGCTGGTTCTATGTACTCTTGGCTCACTCAGACGGTTCTGTCCGTCCCCTCATCCATCTTTATCACCCGCCAGACTGTTTCACCTCCAGACGAGGCTGTGCTCATCCGCGGAGCTCTTCGACACTCACTGATGACTGCGCCTCACCTCCTACACACACACCGGCAAACGGGTGTGCGCATACTGGAGTGTTAATTAGACTTGGAGCTGAGAGACATAGAAATGTTATCTTTTTCCTCTCTATATATATCTCTTAGAGGTTGGGGGGGAATGTGTTGCGATACTTTACCTCACAATACCGTATTGACATTCTAACACCAATAATCAATATATTACGCATGTATTGCGATATTTTACTTTACGACACTGTAACGATGTTCTAACACCAAGAATGATATTTTACCTCAAGATACTGCATTGATATATTGATGCAAATCATGATATTTTACCTCGCGATGCTGCATTGATATATTGATGCAAATCATGATATTTTACCTCATGATGCTGCATTGATATATTGATGCAATAATCATGATATTTTACCTCATGATGCTGCATTGATATATTGGCGGCAATAATCATGATATTTTACCTCATGATGCTGCATTGATATATTGACGCAATAATCATGATATTTTACCTCATGATGCTGCATTGATATATTGACGCAATAATCATGATATTTTACCTCATGATGCTGCATTGATATATTGACGCAATAATCATGATATTTTACCTCATGATGCTGCATTGATATATTGATGCAATAATCATAATATTTTACCTCATGATGCTGCATTGATATATTGATGCAATAATCATGATATTTTACCTCATGATGCTGCATTGATATATTGATGCAATAATCATGATATTTTACCTCGCGATGCTGCATTGATATATTGATGCAATAATCATGATATTTTACCTCGCGATGCTGCATTGATATATTGATGCAATAATCATGATATTTTACCTCGCGATGCTGCATTGATATATTGATGCAATAATCATGATATTTTACCTCATGATGCTGCATTGATATATTGATGCAATAATCATGATATTTTACCTCACGATGCTGCATTGATATATTGACGCAATAATCATGATATTTTACCTCACGATGCTGCATTGATATATTGACGCAATAATCATGATATTTTACCTCACGATGCTGCATTGATATATTGACGCAATAATCATGATATTTGACCTCACGATGCTGCATGATATATTGACGCAATAATCATGATATTTGACCTCACGATGCTGCATTGATATATTGACGCAATAATCATGATATTTTACCTCACGATGCTGCATTGATATATTGACACAATAATCATGATATTTGACTCACGATGCTGCATGATGCTGCAATAATCATGATATTTGACTCGATGCTGCATGATATATTGATCAATGATATTTTACCTCGCGATGCTGCATTGATATATTGATGCAATAATCATGATATTTTACCTCATGATGCTGCATTGATATATTGACGCAATAATCATAATATTTTACCTCACGATGCTGCATTGATATATTGACGCAATAATCATAATATTTTACCTCATGATGCTGCATTGATATATTGACGCAATAATCATAATATTTTACCTCACGATGCTGCATTGATATATTGATGCAATAATCATAATATTATACCTCACGATGCTGCATTGATATATTGACGCAATAATCATAATATTTTACCTCACGATGCTGCATTGATATATTGACGCAATAATCATGATATTTTACCTCACGATGCTGCATTGATATATTGATGCAATAATCATAATATTATACCTCATGATGCTGCATTGATATATTGACGCAATAATCATAATATTTTACTTCACGATGCTGCATTGATATATTGACGCAATAATCATGATATTTTACCTCACGATGCTGCATTGATATATTGACGCAATAATCATGATATTTTACCTCACGATGCTGCATTGATATATTGATGCAATAATCATGATATTTTACCTCACGATGCTGCATTGATATATTGGCGCTAATAATCATGATATTTTACCTCATGATGCTGCATTGATATATTGATGCAATAATCATGATATTTTACCTCACGATGCTGCATTGATATATTGACGCTAATAATCATGATATTTTACCTCATGATGCTGCATTGATATATTGATGCAATAATCATGATATTTTACCTCATGATGCTGCATTGATATATTGATGCAATAATCATGATATTTTACCTCATGATGCTGCATTGATATATTGATGCAATAATCATGATATTTTACCTCATGATGCTGCATTGATATATTGATGCAATAATCATGATATTTTACCTCATGATGCTGCATTGATATATTGATGCAAATCATGATATTTTACCTCACGATGCTGCATTGATATATTGATGCAAATCATGATATTTTACCTCGCGATGCTGCATTGATATATTGATGCAATAATCATAATATTATACCTCATGATGCTGCATGATATATTGACGCAATAATCATGATATTTTACCTCATGATGCTGCATTGATATATTGACGCAATAATCATGATATTTTACCTCATGATGCTGCATTGATATATTGATGCAATAATCATGATATTTTACCTCATGATGCTGCATTGATATATTGATGCAATAATCATGATATTTTACCTCATGATGCTGCATTGATATATTGATGCAATAATCATGATATTTTACCTCGCGATGCTGCATTGATATATTGATGCAATAATCATGATATTTTACCTCGCGATGCTGCATTGATATATTGATGCAATAATCATGATATTTTACCTCATGATGCTGCATTGATATATTGACCTAATAATCATGATATTTTACCTCGCGATGCTGCATTGATATATTGGCGCTAATAATCATGATATTTTACCTCATGATGCTGCATTGATATATTGATGCAATAATCATGATATTTTACCTCGCGATGCTGCATTGATATATTGATGCAATAATCATGATATTTTACCTCATGATGCTGCATTGATATATTGACGCTAATAATCATGATATTTTACCTCATGATGCTGCATTGATATATTGGCGCTAATAATCATGATATTTTACCTCATGATGCTGCATTGATATATTGACGCTAATAATCATGATATTTTACCTCATGATGCTGCATTGATATATTGATGCAATAATCATGATATTTTACCTCGCGATGCTGCATTGATATATTGATGCAATAATCATGATATTATACCTCATGATGCTGCATTGATATATTGACGCTAATAATCATGATATTTTACCTCATGATGCTGCATTGATATATTGATGCAATAATCATGATATTTTACCTCATGATGCTGCATTGATATATTGATGCAATAATCATGATATTTTACCTCATGATGCTGCATTGATATATTGATGCAATAATCATGATATTTTACCTCATGATGCTGCATTGATATATTGATGCAATAATCATAATATTATACCTCATGATGCTGCATTGATATATTGACGCAATAATCATGATATTTTACCTCATGATGCTGCATTGATATATTGATGCAATAATCATGATATTTTACCTCACGATGCTGCATTGATATATTGATGCAATAATCATGATATTTAACCTCACGATGCTGCATTGATATATTGACGGCAATAATCATGATATTTAACCTCACGATGCTGCATTGATATATTGATGCAATAATCATGATATTTAACCTCACGATGCTGCATTGATATATTGATGCAATAATCATGATATTTTACCTCATGATGCTGCATTGATATTGTAACTCCAAGAATAAAAAATATTGTTGCATTTTTCCACATGGTAATATATTCATTTAGAATTGTAATGCATTAAACAAAGATTTGGCAATGACAGTATTATCAAATTGCAACCCAGATATTATGAATTTCCATCGCATCGCCCAATTTTACATGGTATTATAAAAAAATTTAATTAGGCAGTATAAATAGGAAGTATTCAGTCATAAGTAACTTAGAATTTCAACATATCTGTTATCTACTTCCTGTCTTTCTCTCCACATCTCTCTCTTCCATTGCCTCTTGAGAAGGGGGTGGTATTTTGCCAGGGTTGTGGAGGGAATCTGAGCCAGCTGTCTGATATATGGATTGATGCCAACCGCTGATCTGCCCATTTGTACAGCCCATTCGTATAATTTCTTTCTTTATTTATTTATTTGCATGCCCATGGAAGTTGGTATTTGCTATATCTCTCTCTACCTCTCTCTATCTACCCACTATGGTTTGTTTGTGGTGTGGAATGCTGGATAGTGAAGGCCATGCCTGTTGGCAGACCACTGGCATCCGTCCCCAGGTCTTCTCCAGGGATTGTGGGCAAGGACAGGCACAGGCGAACCGAAAGAGCCCAGACTCACAGTCTGTGTCCGACGCGTACAGAGCTTTAAACATGGCTCAAATTCAACACACACACTCCTAGATTCTCGAGACATGTCAAAACCACTGATTTACATGCATATATTCAGCAAATTTGGCACCTTTTGCTTGCAGCTTTTTTAGTGAAACTATAATTTCCTTATTAGCAGTTTGTATTTTAAGGTGATAATTTGAATAATAGATTTCTACATCTGAGGAAAATGTGAGTCATGCTTCCCTGTTCTCGCTTTAAAGAGATTTTCATTGGACAAAAATCTGTGTAGTGCAGGATGAGTCATACATATTTTTTGTCTATATTCCAGGAAGAGAAAGGCTGTTCATTTGAAATGCATTCATTGGTTAAAAGTGAAGTTTTGAAGTACACTAGCATATAGAAGACCTCGGCTAACTTAACAAAAATGTTTTAGTTGTATGACAGTAGCTCAGCTATGTAAGTATAAATGTAAGTTCAGCCATTCTGTATGTAAATGGTAAATGGTCTGCACTTATATAGCGCCTTTTTAACCTTAACGGTATTCAAAGCACTTTACACTGTGACACATTCACCCATTCACACACACATTCGTACACCAGTGGCGGCAGAGCTAGCCTGCCATTGGGAGCAACTTGGGGTTCAGTGTCTTGCCCAAGGACACTTCGGCATGTGGAGTCGTGTGGGCCGGGAATCGAACCACCAACTCTGCGATTAGTGGCCAACCCGCTCTACCACCTGAGCCACAGCCGCCCCTTAACCATGATTAATTTTGTTAACTTTTCTAAATGTCTCCAGTTTGTATGATATCGTGCGATTGCACTCATTTAAATTCCTACGGCTTGCACTACAGCCAATGACGTCGCTGGACATTTCCAACTAAAACGCAACTTTGCAAACGTTATTTGCTTCTGTAACACAACAGCTTCCTATAAGCATCCCAAACACTGCTCAAAGATAAAACACCTGGGCTAAAAGCAACAAAAGTCCCATTTTAATTTCGTGGTGTGAAACCCATAAACCTGAGTATGAGCAATAGCATATCCTAGCAATAGTGATGCGCTCTCTCTGTCTCTCTCTCTCCCTCTATCCTGCACTCTTGTTGAACCCTTGTCCTCAGTTAGACCCAGTCTCAGAGCGAGTGTGTTTCCAGTTAGCCAGACGTTTCTTGGCAGGAAGTAAATGCTGGAAGTGTGAAGTGTGTCGACTGGCTCTAGACTGCAGCCTGTTTAGTAGAAGAAAATAATTTACCCCTTACGCCTAATAACGTAACACGAGATGCCAGAAGTCACCACGTCTGGGGAATTTGTTTCCTTTCGTGTAGAAATGATCAGTGTTTCTGTCTGCAGGGGGCTCAGATGTGTTTCAAGTAAGAGATCACATCCTGCCCAACGGGCTGAAATGCAGCTGGAACACTTGTCGAAGGAATACAGAACATTCCTCTCGGGATTTGTTTCTTTGCGCACGCATAAAGAAACTGTAAGCGGCAGCGTGTGTGTGTGCACGTTGGCCTGGTTGTTGGATAACTGTGCAAGAATGCATGAACCATCTGTTAGATTTCCGTCCTGACATAAGGCTTAACATTTAATCCATAAACATATATAGAGAGAGCATGTGGTGTGTTTAGACTTGCCGCTTATCGTCACCAATTACAGACTGTTGAATTGCGATGAACTCATTTGAACATTTTTGCACACTGTCTTTGAAGCCTGTATTACACAATGACCCTTATGCTCAATTGTTTATTCTCCTAAGTAATTGTAACCACTACTAATAATGCATTATAGTACTAAGGAGCGTTCATTACATGTTAAGCTCAGTTGACAGCTTTTGTGGCATAATGTTTACCACAAAAATATATTTCGACTCGTCCCTCCTTTTCTTTAAATAAAAGAAATCTGGGTTGCAGTGAGGCACTTACAATTGAAGTGAATGAGGCCAATCCGAAAACGTGACTTAAACAATATGCACATTAACATGACTTTAGTGTGATATTCACTTACTAATCTTTTCTGTGTAAAGTGCTTTTATAAAATGATAAGCTTCACATTTCTGCCTTTTAAACCCTCCAAAAATGTGCCCAATTCACTTCCATTGTAGTGCCTCAGTCTTCACGGATCCAAAAATTGTGTCCGAACCAAAGAGACGCAAATATGTACTACCTGGACCGAACCGGGCCCATCTCTTATTTGAAAGCTTGGCCCGTACCCATACAGAACCGACAAATGCTGGACCCAGACCCGTCTGTTATCTGAAAGCTTGGCCCGTACCCATGCAGAACTGAGAAATGCCAGACACAAACCGGACACGTCTATTATTTGAAAGCTTGGCCCGTACCCATGCAGAACCGAGAAAATGCCGGACCCAAACCGGACCCGTTTATTATTTGAAAGCTTAGCCCGTACCCATGCAGCACCGAGAAATGCCGGACTCGAACCTAACCCGAACCTGACCCATCTATTATTTGAAAGCTTGGCCCGTACCCATGCAGAACAGAGAAATGCCGGACCAGAACCGGACCCGTCTATTATTTGAAAGCTTGGCCTGGACCCGTCCGGGAGACAGAGACCCGATCAACACAGATTTCACAGCTGATTGCTATTAACAAGTTAATTTACAAGTTGTGAAAACAAAACTTTCTGTCTTACCTAATGTAACATTTGTAGCATTCTCCCCTGTGCCTGTCTGTGACACATATAATCCATCCTCCTTGCCAAGAAAATTGGTAAAATATATCCAAGATTTCTGTGATTCCTCTCTTGCTGATTGAAACAGCATAGCCAATCCACTCATTATTTCAGCTTCAAAAGTCCACTCGCTGTCACGGTGACGGATGACAAACACGACTTGTTTAGAATCAGCTTTGCCGTTTTATGTATCTCGCATAAGATAACGTTGACTCTTTAACCTTTTGAACTATAATAACGCTTGCTCGTTCAATACCATGGCTGCTAATGTTAGCATTGCTAATTTGCTATCGTGTGCTTTTATTCCGCTCTGCCTCTGACCTCAATTGGGTCATTGTAATTTTTCATCAAAATATAATAGCTTCCTTTATTCCTGATGGATAAAAGTAAGTCAAATTTTTTTTTTACCGTACAATAATGTTTTGATATTCTAACACCACAAATCAGTATATTTCAAAGTAGTGCAAGATTTTACCTCACAGTACTATGTTGTTAATTCATTTAGTTTCATTAGCAAATACGTCACAGTACAGAGGTAAAATTGGCTGCGAATGACATTTTAAATAGATTTAAAATTGTATAATGCATTAGAGAGAAAAACGCATCACCTCGGCATTTCTGGCATCTTTAAAACCAATGAACCAAAAAACACTTTTGTCTTATAAATCCGTATGAACACTGAAACCAAATGACTTTTAGAGCATTTCTGTTCAAAACCGTATTTAAGGAAACTGCTTAAGTTTTACCCTGCAAACACATCTTAACCATGACCACACTGTCTTACTACATACTCATAAGTTTCATCAGCCGAGATGCGGCAGTTTGGGAGAGAGAGAGCCACATGCAGCTGCAGTGTTTGCATTTGTGTTTGTATTGCATTATGTTTTATTTTCTCATGAAACATTATTTTGATGGTTCATACGATTCCCACCGCCTCCTTTCCCAACCCTAACCTTGTTACATTGGTGCCGAAGCCCAGAAAAGGGGGTGGTGCGCTGTCGTGGAGTCCTCACAACTACCAGCCAACCCTGGAGCAGCCATCTGCCCGGGGACGGAGATGTCACTGCCTGCCGGCGAGGATCTGAGGCACACTGCCTTTTCCCCATAGAAAAAATAACAGGGGAGGAGCGTGTTGTTGTCCACCAGAGGTTGGAGGGTGGCTAAGGGCTGGGCGACAGCGTTATCTGGGTGTAGGTGAACCAGGTATTCTCTCGCTAACTCTCTCTCGCTGTTGCTCCACTTTGCCGTTCCCTCTCCTTTTTTTTTATTTATTTTTTTTAATCCCTCCCCTCGTCCCCCTCCCCAGCCCTAGAGAGGTGGGGGGAAAGGACAACGCACGGGAGAGAGAGAGCCACATGCAGCTGCATGTGTTCATTTGTTTTACTTAAAGTACCTTAACCTTGTTACGCATTCTATTTTATGAAGGTTAAACCTTGTTTTTAAAGGAATAGTAAAGGTGAATGGGGACTGGGTCTGTCAAGCTCCAAAATAACCAAAAAAGTGCTATAAACTATTTAAAGAAATACTCCTGGTCCTCAGAGTTTTCATGTGGCAGCTGGTGTTTTGTCATTGAAAACCTGATGATTTTTTAGTTTGAAGGATTTTGACAGCATCTGTTGTGCCTCTTTACGGCAGAACTAAAAACTGACAGCCGTTTCTTAACTAAACATCTACCAAAAAGATGCATCACCCTGTCACTCTCTCTATCAACCATTTCATCATTTTGTCTCTCTCTCTCGCTCTCTCTCCCTCGATCCTTGTGTCTGGTATAAAATGGCTTTCTCTTTGGAGACATCTGCGTGTTGTGCGTCTGGTGTTACTCCAGACGGAGACGAGGCAGCAGTTCGTGTCCTCAGAGGCACTGGAGATTTGGATTTGTGTGCAGAAGGGAAAAAGAAATAAAGAAAATGGCTTTTTATTTCTATTTTTGTTCTCCCAAATGACATTTTCTTGACTTTCCCCTCCTCTCTGATACTCAAATTAATTCCAGCAAGTTGTCTCTTTACATTAGGGCGCAAGCGGTCCGTTCCGGGGCTAAGCAAACCAATTTTATCTTGTTGCCATGGGAGCGCTCTTACCATGCTGTTGGTATCTAGCGCTTGGCCAACCACCAGCTCTAATGCGCTCCAACTTCCTGTACCTTCTGTGGAGATTGTGAAAGTCCCTCATATTAATCGTTTCGTTTAGATGTAAAGTGTCTAAGCAAGGTTATTATAGTTTTGCATTTTCAAGTTGGATTTTAATTTTAAATTTACTTAAAATTTCTTTTTGGTTTTAGTTAGTTTCCGCTGTTTAGTTAGTTTAAATTTTGCTTCCGATTTATATAGTTATTTCTGTTTTGATTTTATTTAAAATAGTGTTAATAATTATAGTTCATGAATCAAAGTTTTTGTCTTTCATCATGACATTCTTCACTATTTAGTATCTGTTTTTGTTGTTCTTTTCTTATCTGTCTATTGATGGATCTTTTGTTTGTTCCTTCGTAACGCACAATCTAATGATCGATCATTCAATCTAATGTTCGTTCGTTCTATCTATGATCATTTTATTGTTTGTTTGTTTTATCTATAACTCTTTCTATCGTTCATTCTATTTATGGTCCGTTTGTATGTTAGTTTTGTCTATTGATTTACCGTTGGCTCTCGTCTGTTTGTTTGACCATTCTATCAGTCTATCGTTCATTTGTTCTATCGATCTATTGTTCATTTTTATCTATCATTCTATCAATCATTCGTTCCTTCTAATTATCTATCTTTCGATTGTCATATCTATAATTTCTTTGTTCGTTCTATCGATCTATATTTCTTTCTGTCTATCATCTGTTTGTTCTATTGATTTATCATTTGCTCTACAATATTTATTTATTTGTTCGTTTTCTTGTCTGTTTTATCTATCTCGATTGTTCCATCTATCGTTTGTAGTTCTACTGATTTGTCATTCGATCTGTCTATCGTCTGCTTGCATCCATCAATCATGTTTTCGTTCATACTATCGATCTGTCTTTCTGTGTGTTTGTTCATTCTATTGATTAATCAATTGCTCATCTTTTGTCAGGTTGTTTTATCAGTCTGTCAACAGTTCAATTATTCCTCATTCTATTTAGCGTTCACTTTATCAATCATTTGTTCATTATTTGTTCTGTTTACCATTAATTAGTCTGGTTTATCTTTGAATCCATCCATCCGTCCGTCTGTCCGTCCGTATGTATGTCTGTCTGCCATGCCATCAATCCATATGTCTGTCTGTCTGTCTGCCTTTCCATCCATCCATATGTCTGTCTGTCTGTCTGTCTGTCTGCCATTCCATCCATCCATATGTCTGCCTGCCAGTCTGCCAATCCATCCATCCATCCATCCATATGTCTGCCTGCCATTCCATCCATCCATCCATCCATCCATATGTCTGTCTGTCTGTCTGCCATTCCATCCATCCATCCATATGTCTGTCTGTCTGTCTGTCTGTCTGTCATTCCATCCATCCATCCATATGTCTGTCTGTCTGTCTGTCTGCCATTCCATCCATCCATCCATATGTCTGCCTGTCTGCCATTCCATCCATCCATCCATCCATCCATCCATATGTCTGTCTGCCATTCCATCCATCCATATGTCTGTCTGTCTGTCTGCCATTCCATCCATCCATCCATCCATATGTCTGCCATTCCGTCCATCCGTGGTATAATTCATATTTTTACTGTTTTTTTTTTGTTTGTTTGTTTTTTGACAGGTATAGTGAGAGAGGAGATACAAAATCTTAGTAAGAAGAGGGGGAACAGGACCTGGAAATTACATGAGCCAGTCTCTAACGCGCCAACACCACCACGCGACATGTTGGAGCACGTACATGACCCGCCAGGCCACGTCTCCATCAATTGAGTTCTAAATTAATGAACCAAGTTGCTACAAACCATTAAAACACTGTAAACGGCCACAGGTACAGTAGACTAATAAAATTCTTAGATGTGTGTGTTTCTTTTTATAATTCTTATTGCTTTAATTTGATTATTTTTATTTCATTATTTACTAAGCATTTTTGGTTGAGCTATCCCTTTGAGCTTTGCATTGTGCCTAACATGTCCCTTTCACCATGATAAAAACACACTGATGCTTACCCTCAAGTGGCTTATGGCTTTATCCTAAACTTTTCATCACCATCTGGCCCCTGCAAATCCTGGTTATCCAGTGCTAAATATTGAAGATGGCCATTGTTGGGAAGCATTCCGTGCCCCTCTTAATCAGGTGAAGCCAGCGCACCTGTCTAAACAGATGTCCACAAGGACCACGCTGGGATTTTGTTTATTGATCGCGTGTGCCACTCGGACGCCCCAGCGGGGGTCACAGGAAGCACTCGTGGGGTGAGGCAGGACTCTGTGAGGAAATGAGAAATCATTGCAGGGGTTGTTGCTCATATCATTTGTTTGTAATATGTGATAAGCTTGCATGTGCTGGGTTTGTGTTTTATTTGTGTGCATCAGGGCTGACTCATGCAGCTTTTGTTAGCATTAGACGGCATGTCCTACCGCGGGTTGCACCTGTGTCTCAGGTAGAGTCCAGTCTTTAACAAGAGACAGTGACGACAAAAGACTGCTTTGACAAACACTTCAGACATCTTGTTAGAGTGATATCTGCCTGTCAGCTCCCAGTTTCTCTCTTTTCAGGGTCTCATAGTGATGCACCTGTGTGCAATCTAGATTCTTCTTGAGTCAGAAATCATCCAGTGTAGTCTTTGGCTTGTTAGTTTTATGGCTGGGATCGGCCACCTTTTAGACAATCCCTGTTTTGTTATTATTTATATTGTATGTAATTGTAAATCTTAAAATATATTTTTAAATCCAGTATATACTGTAGTTGTATTCCGAATATATAGTCATAAATCCTGATAATGTCATTTATTGAAACAAAAAAGTTATCCATTACCAACTGGGCATGCTTGAAAAAGTATTTGCCCCCTTACTTAGGCCACAAATCTTTGAAACTGCATTCATAATGTGGTTTAGCTGCACTAGACACACCCACGCCTGATTACTGCCAGCCCTGTTCAATCAAATCAACACCTAAATATATCTTTTTCAGCAGCATGAAGTTGGCTAAAAGGTTTCACCCAATAGCACACAATGCCAAGGTCGAAAGAAATTCCAGAAATGAGGAAAAAGGTGATTGAAATACATCAGTCTAGGAAGGGTTAAAAAGCTATTTCAAAGGCTCTGGGACTCCAAATAACCACAGTGAGAGCCATTATCTCCAAATTGAGAGAACTTGGCACAGTCGTGAACCCTCCCAGAAGTGGCTGACCTTCCAAAATACCTCCAAGACTCAAACCAGCCCGTCTGGCACCAACAATCATGCCACGGTCCATTTTTTTTTCCCCCATTCTGTTGGTTGATGTGAAGCTCCTGACCCGTATATGCATGATTTTATGCACTGCTGCCACACGATTGGCTGATTAGATAATCACATGGATGATTGTTTGTGTGTGTGTGTGTGTGTGTGTATGTGTATGTATATATATATATATATATATACATACACTCACCTAAAGGATTATTAGGAACACCATACTAATACTGTGTTTGACCCCCTTTCGCCTTCAGAACTGCCTTAATTCTACGTGGCATTGATTCAACAAGGTGCTGAAAGCATTCTTTAGAAATGTTGGCCCATATTGATAGGATAGCATCTTGCAGTTGATGGAGATTTGTGGGATGCACATCCAGGGCACGAAGCTCCCGTTCCACCACATCCCAAAGATGCTCTATTGGGTTGAGATCTGGTGACTGTGGGGGCCATTTTAGTACAGTGAACTCATTGTCATGTTCAAGAAACCAATTTGAAATGATTCGAGCTTTGTGACATGGTGCATTATCCTGCTGGAAGTAGCCATCAGAGGACCGGGTACATGGTGGCCATAAAGGGATGGACATGGTCAGAAACAATGCTCAGGTAGGCCGTGGCATTTAAACGATGCCCAATTGGCACTAAGGGGCCTAAAGTGTGCCAAGAAAACATCCCCCACACCATTACACCACCACCACCAGCCTGCACAGTGGTAACAAGGCATGATGGATCCATGTTCTCATTCTGTTTACGCCAAATTCTGACTCTACCATCTGAATGTCTCAACAGAAATCGAGACTCATCAGACCAGGCAACATTTTTCCAGTCTTCAACTGTCCAATTTTGGTGAGCTCTTGCAAATTGTAGCCTCTTTTTCCTATTTGTAGTGGAGATGAATGGTACCCGGTGGGGTCTTCTGCTGTTGTAGCCTATCCGCCTCAAGGTTGAGCGTGTTGTGGCTTCACAAATGCTTTGCTGCATACCTCGGTTGTAACGAGTGGTTATTTCAGGCAAAGTTGCTCTTCTATCAGCTTGAATCAGTCGGCCCATTCTCCTCTGATCTCTAGCATCAACAAGGCATTTTTGCCCACAGGACTGCCGCATACTGGATGTTTTTCCCTTTTCACACCATTCTTTGTAAACCCTAGAAATGGTTGTGCGTGAAAATCCCAGTAACTGAGCAGATTGTGAAATACTCAGACCGGCCCGTGCTTAACATCTTTTTTTTTGTTCCATGGCAGAGACTCAAGGGTGACCAGTGATGGCAGAAATGTCATTTTTAAATGAACCGCACTTTAACTACCTGTTAAAGAATTTGTTCAAATATCTAAATGTTATTCAGCACATGCTAGACCTTATTAACAGCAGCGCCATATTACATTTTTGACGAGAATGACAACGAGGCTGTGCGGGATAGACGTCCAGTCTCTATACTGGGCTCTACTGCAGGTTAAAGTGTAGTTTTGTCTGCATACCGCAGACAAAACATTGGAAAAATATATTTTCAAGGACGCTCCGTAGACAAAAAAAACTCCAGACAACACGAGTTGTGGAGAATCAGATGGGATATTGGAGATTTTTACAGCTTTATACCATGCATGCCATTGAAGTAATGGTAAGTCTATCCCTCACAGCTTCATTTCCCATTCAAAATCAAACATGGCGCTCCTGTGAATAAGGTCTGTAGACCAATCCTCGTTTACAGAAATGTCAGCGCATCTGCAGTAAGTGGTGGCAGAAAGCCCGCTGACTGTTGTGTTAGATTTGACCGAGCATGACACAAAACCATCATAAATACAAACATATTCTTAGCGATACAATTACTTAAATAAAACGAGTTAATAACAAACATGTAATCATGTTCGCTATAAAAGAGTTGAAATTGTTACACATGGTATTTGCCACCACTTCCTTGTTTGACATGAGCGGTGACATTGCCAAAGCATTGGTCTGTTGCATCACGTCTTGCTGGAAAGCAAGTGACTAAAGAGAAGGGTCACAATATATGCTACATACTTTAGGCTATGTGCATTCTTAATTAACTTTATTTAAAAAAAAAAAACATATAAAATGTAAAAAACATGTCCAGAGACATCCAATTAGTCTCATTGGTTTTGTATTTACCAGCTAATGAATTATATAATATTTTATGTATTTTTTATTATTGCGAAAATTGTCTTATTTTTGTATTTTATTTGGCCTTAAAAAGTCTTACATTTTCATTCCTTCGAATCTGCAGAAATCCCGCCACCAATAATAGAATTGTTTTTAATAGAGGAGTTGGAGTGGTTAATAGTCTGCAAGTGTCTAAAACATACAGAATCTCCTTCAGAACGGTTTACCTCATAAAGTCGGTTGAGAGAAGTAATCCAGGCTAAGAGTGACCTCTTCAAGTATCTCAAATAGGTGGTAAATATTAATTATAAAGTATGAGTAGGTGTGAACAAACATTTGAAGGCACCTAACCCTATGGTTGCTCTAGTGGGAAAAGTTCATTAAAAAGTTCACTGTTCATGTTCTACGCTGACATCATGTGAAAGTCATGGAAATGGATTTCATTTGCCATGGTCATGTGGTGATAAATAAAGTTCTGTTCTGTTTTGTACTGACTCCCTGCCACGGTTGGTGGCAGAGAGCTAGAAGATGAGGAAAAACAGGACTAGCTTTCATTAAATGCCGGTGATTTGAAGTGATTTTGATTACTGGCATGCAGAGATTTGACGAGAGGTGGTCTGACTCACTCCAAACCGTGTTTGCCACAGTCCTAATAAAGCATCTTCAATCAGCACAGTTGCGTGTTCTACTGAATTGAGAACAGGCGTTTAATTAGCACCATTTTTTTGTAGAAATCATAAATTATTGTATGTGCTCTAGAAGCAGTCAGGCATTTGTTCAGCTGGCCGACAGAACATACAGTCATTTCTGACTGAATGTTTAGAGTAACTGTTGCACCAATTTGTCGATTACTTATGCCACTAGTCGATCTGTTTTATGAAAGACTAGGGCCATGCCCACTTTTTAAAAATTGTTGCTACATTTAGGTCTCTCTTCCACAATGGAACGCTGTTTTCCTCCACCAAAAATGGGGACTTTAAAAAGCACTACTTAGTCAAACAACTATGTTAGGAAACTGAAAACTGTGTTGTCAACCAAAAACATATTAGTTTGGATTTGGCCTAGGAGTGCCACTTAAATATAAAATTAAAGTGGGGTGCTGGGTAGCTCAGCGTGTATTGAAGCTGAATACCACCCCTGAATCGTGAGTTCGAATCCAGGGCGTGCTGAGTGACTCCAGCCAGATCTCCTAAGCAACCCAATTTGCCTGGTTGCTAGGGAGGGTAGAGTCACATGGGATAACCTCCTGTGAATACTTTTTGTCTTCTTTTTTTTCTCCCCAGTTTGGTATGCACAATTCCCACTTCTTAATAGGTCCCCGTGGTGGCGCGGTTACTCTCCTCAATCCGGGTGACGGAGGACAAGTCTCAGTTGCCTCTACTTCTGAGATAGTCAATCCAAGCATCTTAGCACATGGCTCGCTGTGCACGACACCGCAGAGACTCACAGCATGTGGAGGCTCATGCTACTCTACGCAATCCACGCACAACTTACCACGCGCCCCATTGAGAGCGAGAACCACTAATCGCGCCCATGAGGAGGTTACCACATGTGACTCTACCTTCCCTAGCAACAGGGCCAATTTGGTTGCTTAGGAGATCTGGCTGGAGTTACTCGGCACACTCTGGATTCGTACTCGCGACTATACTCGCTGCGTTAATACTCGCTGAGCTACCCAGGCCCCCCTTTGAATACTTTTTTTAGACTGATGAAAGGATTGTCAAATGATTTGAAGTGACCTTAGGGTAAATTATGAAAACATTTCATTTTTGGTTGTCAAGGTTAGCGGCTCAGTTTTTGAGCATAGTTGGCGTCTCCTGACAGTCATCTTAAACCAACGCTAATAATCCTCAAGATCTTGATCTATCAACTCATCCTTACGGGTGCTCATCTTGGTCTCATAAACGTCAAGGTTTGAATCTCGCTAGAAACAAAAATGAGAATCTGATCATGCAGATTTGTGTCCGAAGAGAGTGGAGCCGTCTCTTTCACCATCTGTCTCTCTCTCATTTTTTTTCCAATCCATTTTGATGGGATTTACAAGCAACTGGTAATCCTTAACCACAAAATCTGCAGCCCACTACCCAATTCTATCTCTCTCCCATTCTCTCTCTCTTTCCCTTCTTAATACTAAAAATCATTTAGTTGCCTCCGTTGAGGACACTGGTTTTATCCCCAAATCTGGGCTGAAAATGGGTGTGTGTTTGTTGGCAGCAAGTTTTGTGTAGAATTAGTCTGACAGTCTAAAAATGTCTCTCTTTATTCCTGTCTTCTTTGGCTCAAGTGTTTAAAAATTGTCAAGGATTTACCCTGGTGCTAAGCAGTTCACAAAATCTGGTGTTTTTCTGTGCTGTGACGAGAAGTGTTTTGAGGCTCAAATGTAGAAGTTTGACGACCATCTGGAAACAACTTCTGCCGGGCAACCTTGTCCAACTTAACACACAACACATCTTTCATATCTGCTGGGCCCTTCACTCTTGTCATGAAAATTATGACATCATTCATGAAGATGGTTTTTGTACCATCGTTTGTTCATTTCAAATGTTTATGTGTGTGCATGCTCTCAGGGTTTTGAGAAAAAAAACTAATAAAACTGGCCCAGTGTAGGCTTAGTTCAAAGTGTTTGTAGTTGTTTGGTTTTCTCCGGTATCGTGTAGTCTCACGCTATCAGACTTTTGACTATCGGTATAAAGTCTGGTGCACATTGCAGCTTATATAGTGCATCAGTCTGGTTCCGTAAGTCAAAAATCCCATTCATTTATTCCATTGGCAAATTTACCTTTAATGACAACCTATAAAACTTTAAAGGCAGGCCTGCCATGAGCTCCAAGGTTGTTAATTGATGGTATGCTTCCTTTGAAGCCAACGGTCAGTGTTATCTTCCATTTTTAAAAATCATATTTAATAGCACATTTCTGGTGAAGAACTACACTACCCGTGATCCTAAGGGGGTCCACCAATCAAAAAAATGCTGCAAACAAAGTGCAGCAAAAGAGCTCTGCAGTGACTGCACACTCCTATAATGCGCTGTGAATGACACAATCGAGTCACTTTCCCTACACTCTCGAACTACTTATTTATTTTTGCGTATATCTAACTATTTTGCAATAAACTTGCAATAAAATGTGTTGTTTCTTTACTTGTATTCAGCCACTTTTAATCAATAGTTTCATATTTTTCTGACATTTTTATATAGAGAGAGTATATACAATATATTAGCAACAAGCAAATAGTTTTAAGCGTACTGTAAACCTTACCAGAATGTTACATTTATTCTTACTCCGGATCTGTGATGGGTGTAATCTAATTACAAAATAATAATTTACTTTTTTAACCATAGTAGTGTAACCCATTACAGTACATGTTACATTCTTGTATTCAAATTACAGTTACTCCCTTTCAATTAAGTTACTTTTAGGTAAATTACTGGGTTACTCATATCCCTAAAATACAGTAGAATATATTGAAACTACAAATTCTGTTCTGTGTTTGTGTTTCTGTGACAGCTGTTAGGCGTGCGTCCCCTAACGAGTCGTTATAAGAGAGAAATTTATGGTGCTGAATGTACGACTTGTGTGTGACAATGGAAGACATCTTGAATTTGGTGCAAAACAGACACTTTTATTGTGTGTTGTTTAAGGTGGGGGGCAGCTTTATAGTTTGGTAGGGTTGAGATGTTGTGTTCTTTCCTGATGGGCAGATGTGTGTGCAAGATGATTCTGGAGAATGGAGCGTCTCATATTTGTGTTTAAACACTAGCTGAGCGTTTCATCTCCACAGACAACACATCTGTCGCTCACAGCCATGGGACTGAAGACAGATGCCGAGGAGTGGCGAATGCAACGTCAAGTCTTCCAAACACACTGTGCGAGTGTCAATGTATAGAAATATTCCGCACACAGTATTTTAGTCCATTTTTCTCTGAAATAGTATATCATTTTATCCAACAAAAAAACAGTTAGTTGTAAATAATGATCAAATACAGTACTATGTTCAGACCATATGTTCAAACACTTTTAGAAATGTATAAACATGTATTCATTTAAATGTAAATCAAACAACCAAAGAATTATCAGCATAATTAAAAACAACATTTGAAAAGTGTACTTGTGGAAACCAGCACTCCTGAAATAATAACATATGGGTGATTTATAATGAAACATAAATGATATTTTCACATAGAAAATGAATGAATGGTTACACACATTTCAACCCCGGCTTCATTTTCTTTATGCAAAATACAATTGAATATTTTTTCTCAGAGTGATTTGGGGTTAAATGTGAACAAGACTAGTTTTGTGAGAATCACCCACATAATGAACATACTGAAATATCAGCGGGCAAATTCTGCAGAATTACATACAATGTGCGTCATTCGTCATTTGTAATGCTTTCGGCTATCAGTAAGAGACGGTACCCGCAGCTTTAACACATTTTACATATTTACATGTGTGCAAAGTATGTTTTGATTGAAGTAAAATTTTGCCATCTGATAACTCTATACCAACACCTATTTTGCCCTACAAAGGTAAAAACACAGTAACTACTTGAACAGTGGGCTTTCTTGACTTAGAATCTTGACTAAAATTACAAGTGGACCTCAGGGAAAATATATCATCTTTGCAGATCCTGTAGCACTTGCCTTAGATGTGTCTGTCTTGTCGGGCACGTCTCAGGCACCTTACAGTCTAGCTGATCCCACAAAAGCTCAATGAGGTTAAGATCCATAACACTCTTTTCCAATTATCTGTTGTCCAATGTCTGTGTTTCTTTGCCCACTCGAACCTTTTCTTTCTGTTTTTCTGTTTCAAAAGCGGCTTTTTCTTTGCAATTCTTCCCATAAGTCCTCCTGAGTCTTCTCTTTACTGTTGTACATGAAACTGGTGTTGAGCGGGTAGAATTCAATGAAGCTGTCAGCGGAGGACATGTGAGGCGTCTATTTCTCAAACTAGAGACTCTGATGTACTTATCCTCTTGTTTAGTTGCACATCTGGTCTTCCACATCTCTTTCTGTCCTTGTTAGAGACAGTTGTGCTTTATCTTTGAAGACTGTAGTGACACCTTTGTATGAAATCTTTCAATTCAATTGTATAGAAATTGCTTGCACTTTCAAGCATTGTTTAGCCTTCATTTCTCCAAACAATTATTGACAGAGTTTCTAGAGAAAGCAGTTTCTTTTTTGCCATTTTTGATCTAATATTGACCTTAAGACATGCCAGTCTATTGCATACTGTGGCAACTCAAACACAAAGTCAATGTTAATTTAGCATGATTACTCAAGGATAAGGTGTTGGAGTGATGGCGGTTGGAAATGGGGTCTGTCTAGATTTGATCAAAACTACTTTTTCAAATAGTGATGGTGCTGTTTTTAACATCAGTAATTACCTGATTATACTTTGTGAGCAGTTGAATGCCACTTTAGTGAATTTAAGTACCAATTTCCTTCCAAAACATCAAAATCTGTACATTATTCCAAACTTTTGGCCACCAGTGTGTGTGTATATGTATATGTATGTGTGTTTTAATATGAGCCCTTTAATCAGTCACAGCCTTCAAAGCATATTTGCTGAATAAAATCTGCAAGAAGCAAGACATATTGTTAGTCTCCCATCAGATATGATTCAAGATATCTGACTGTACTTAAGTCATTCCATAACGTCTGCAGGCGTGTACATGCACAAACCAGGATTCCAGAGCTCATACACACAAAAAAGCGATACAATATGCTGCAAATGCTACTGAGTCTGACAAGAACCCCAATCTAAGATAAACGCTAGAGATATGGCATATGTATCAAGTTCTTTTTCTCAGAAACAAGAACAGTTGTGTCTGAAATGACAGTTGTTTACAATCTGTAATATATCATTTGCAGGTAAAAGGTAAGGATGTGCCAAGTTACCAATCGACCAGTCAGTGTGTTGTCACCCATAAGGCTGATAAGTGATAAATGATCATTTTGCAACATACAAATGAAGGCTAAAGCGTAAACTTGCTCTAGATTCACCTCTAGTCCCATCGTCGATGCATGTTATTTACATACGCATCCGGAGCTAGTCGGAGATCGTATGCAGCGTTCTCATTGACAACATTATTCTTACAAACTTCTCCCAGATGACTAACAGAGAGAACTTCCACAATCCGTGGGACACGATCGAGCTGTGCGCATTTGTGCCAAAGTGCACATGAACTTCAAAATATAATCAGGTTTGTTTTCTCAAGCTCGTGTCT
Organism: Xyrauchen texanus; assembly: GCF_025860055.1. Classification (NCBI taxonomy): domain Eukaryota; kingdom Metazoa; phylum Chordata; class Actinopteri; order Cypriniformes; family Catostomidae; genus Xyrauchen; species Xyrauchen texanus. The sequence continues at coordinate 4,030,671 of NC_068324.1, forward strand.
TTGTGTCTAGCGGCATTTCTTGTCGACAGTGGCGGTATTTAAATGTATGCATTTGGCAGACGCTTTTATCCAAAGCGACTTATTACAGGGACAATCGCCCCGGAGCAACCTGGAGTTAAGTGCCTTGCTCAAGGACACAATGGTGGTGACTGTGGGGATCAAACCAGCAACCTTCTGATTACCAGTTATGTGTTTTAGCCCACTACGCCGCCACCACTCCACACATATGATAAAGCAGCGTCAGACAGAATCTGTAGAATGACTTCTGACAAATACTCTCCACAACACCTCTCAAATTAACTTTTGGATTATGCATATTAACTGGAACATTGATCACAGCAGAGGAACTTGTCGTCCGATGGTGAACAAACTGTGCTTGATGGCTGTAGCATCTGTGCATTAAAGGACTAAACGCAAAGAATTAGAGACGAAACTTATCGGAGAGAACCTGTTAATGTAGAGCTCTGCACAAATATAGCTTCCTATATATATTTATTTATTTATTTATTCATTTATGAATCATTGTTGCATTAAGATAAAGATTTTTATTTTATAGTGTTTTCATCAGGGAGACTTTTAAAATCGTTTGGCTCAAGAATCGCGATTTGTACATGAATACATGAATATTTTGCGATGAATACATATATGATGTACAAATGTAAATTCACTCATATTTAATGCAATAACTGTATATACACCTACCTTGGACATACATTACCACTAGCGCATGTACATACGCCATTCTGTTATATGGCCTATTATTTGTTTGTCTATTTATACTATTACCTTTTTTTATATTCTGTCTCACTGTAATGTTTCTGTGTGCACTTGTTTTTCCTATCACCAAAAAAATTCCTTGTGTACCGGAGAACACTTGGTAATGAAGCTCAATCTGATTCTGATTTGTAACATAATTGATTTTTTTTCCCCAGCCCGAGTATAGGGTTTGCCCAGAGAGCCCGTATGGAACATCAGTTGTTTTGGCAGAATGTTTTCACACGACGATTGTAGCACGACTGGTGGAAATGGGTGTATGTTTGATTGACAGCCGGATGGTACTGTCATTCTCAAACCTTGACAATTTCTCTAAACGTGGTTGGAAAAAAGGCACTGACACCCAAACGAGAGGTTGAAAAAAGCCATTATAGGTGACAGCATGTCGACAGAACTGACAAACATCCTGATTTTGAAAAGATTGGACGGGATGTTGACATTCCCTTACAAGAGAGTACATGGTGGTACTGAGGTATAGTGATGTACTAAATCATACCATATTCTTACATCATGGGGTTTACATGGTACTACAAAATGCTTCTATAGGTACCCCAGTATTGTCAGTACATGACCAGAAATGGTTACACTTTGATGCTTTTTAATTGGCACTTAAAGACATGTTAATTGATCATTTAACAAAGATAATACTTGGCTAATTAAAGATGTTTCAAACGAATCAACTTCAATTTCAATGTTAACCGTGTGAACCACGTTGGTAACCAATCATAACAGAGTTCATTTACATATTGAGGTCTTAAAGGGATCTGAGACCGTAAATAAGGCTTTGTTTCTACAGTGCTGTGAAAAAGTATTTGCCCCCATCCTGATTTCTTCTGTTTTTGCGGATATCTCATACTAAATTGATTCAAAAATTCAAACTAAATCTAACATAAAACAAAGGCAGCCTGAGTAAACATAAAATACAGTTGTTTAATGATGATGTTATTTATGGAAGCAAAAAAGTTAACCAATACCAATTGGGCCTGTGTGGAAAAAGTATTTGCCCCCTTAGTTACTAAATCGCCAAATCTATGAAACTGCATTATAATGGGGTTTAGCTGGACTAGACACACCCACGCCTGATTACTGCCCGCCCTGTTCAATCAAATCAAATGATATCAAATGTTCTGTCATTCATCCAGTATGCAGGTCTTCAGCTGTGCAATTGTACAGGACCTTAGTTGCCATATTGTGTGCTTCATAATGCGGCACAAATCTCAATTGGAGACATTTTAGGACGGCAGGCAGGACAATCTAGCACCCGCACTCTCTGCTTACGCAGCCATGCACTTTTAATGTGGGCAGTATGTGGTTTGCCATTGTAAAAACATATTTCACATGCAAAACTTAAACTTGTGTCTTAAGTGCCCAAAAGCTTAATAAGTGTTATTAGAAGAAATAGGGATGTTGCACAGTGGTAAACACTTGACCGTCCCAACGTTTTCGGAGTGTGTTTCAATCTCTGGTTTGAAATGTGCATATAAAACATGAAATAATTTGTTGTAGTGCTTTCAATATAGCACAGGGTGAATCAAATGTATAATTCACTCCTTTTTGTTTTTATTAGCATTTTCCATATTGTCCCAATTTCTTCCGAATTACGGTTACAATTTAGTCCCATTTTAAAAAAAAAAAAAGCACCCATCATGCACTTGCCTGGCCATCATTCTCCATAGTTGCAGCAAGTTTTCGTTGCAGGTCTCAGATCCCTGTGTGTACGTATAGGAAGTGATGTCTGCCCAGATAGAGCCCTCAGAACATTCTTATTCAAGCTTCTCATCACTTGTTTGTGCACTGCAGGCTTGAGGGCGGACTATAACTCGCTTGTCTTGCGTTATCTCTTGCAATGCCCCCACGACGGCGGCCCACAAACAACTCTGACTGCAAATTGATGCGTTGCTTCTCCAGAGACTGCACTCTCTTTCCTCGAGAGGATGAGTTTGACTCGCGGTTGAAATGGAGCTGTCGTCTATACTGTCAGAACACGCACGCGCGCATGCAAGCACACACGCGCACACACACACATACATATACAATCTCTCCTCTGAGAAAACAGGTGAGTTCAGATGTTAGACGGGGTGGCTGAGCAGCAGACTGAATTTGAATGGGGAGCCGTGCAAATGTTTTGCCATAGCATGCATATCTGTCACGGTCGCTCTGTGCAAAACCTAGTGAGATGCCTTCGTAGGCAGCATTTTAAGGCAGCATAGACGCACTCCCGATGAAAAGACTCGTCCAAAAGGTACAGTAGGCAGCATAAATACGCTGGCTCCTGAAGTGGGGAATTATTTACTTTATGTTTGTTTGGTTGGTTGGTTTTGTTTCATCTATCCTTTAAGATTGTCTCTTGCCAGATTGTACAAAATATTTGTAATTTTAATAAATACGGACTATGTTGATTATAAAAATACGTTTAATTTATTATAAATAAACAGTATCGCTAAAAGTTTCTAAAATAATTAATAAGAGTATGTTGATTGTAAATATTCGTGCAATAATTAATTCAGTACTGATAAGTATTGCTAAAAATGGTAATATAGTTAAAAACTGGAAACATTTATTTTAACCGTACAGCATCGCTAAAAATGTATATAATTAAAATAATTAAATGTTAATAAAAATGTTGATTACAAATTATTAAAATGCAATAGAAATAAATAAATATAATGCTAATTGTATATACTGTATTGCTAAAAAAATTATGTAATTCAAATCTGAAAACATCAATTAAAATGTTTATAAATATATTTACAATTATGGCACAAAACTCTAAATATAGTTTTTCTAAATATAATATAATTTAAATATTATCTATTATTACAAATATAATTAAAACCTAAAATTGTAAATATACTTTATCGCAAAAATAGTAATATAATAAAATATTAACTGTATTGATAATAAATATGCTTAAAGTTAATTCAATACTGATAATTATTGCTAAAAAATATTAATGTAATTTATTTAGTAACTGTCAACTTTACCCACAATGTGTGTGTGCTACTGTATATATATTTATGTTTATTAGAATTGCGTTATTACATTATTATTAGATTATAAATAAACATGATCACTAAAAATAGTAATAGAAATAACACCAGTGTTGATTCATAAATATATTAATATTAAATAATAAAACAGACCATTTTGATTACAAATAAATGTAATAATGTTAAGTATCTTTTATAATGGTTATAATTAAAACTGACTATAATGACTATAAATATACTTAAAAAATCATTCAGTACATACACGTATTTCTAAAAACAGTGATAGAAATAAAAAGCACAATATTGATTATTTATATATATATATATATATATTCAATATTAATACGTTTAGCTAAAAATAATCATTTAATTAAGAACTGACAAATAAACTCACAATGCTTGTGTGTTATATATTTATACTTGTTAGAGTATTGCGTTATTTGTTTAGCAACCTTCGAATATGTGAAAGTATTTAAATAAGTTGTGAATCGAGTTTCCTTTGTGCTTCACACAATGAACACTATTAAGTCGCTGCCTAAATAGAGAGTTAAAAATCAGTCTCTTTTGAGGTTACATTTCAGTTAGGATGCTGCCTTAGTGGTTAGCTGTATATGTAGGTAGGGTGTGTGTGTGTGTGTGTGTGTGTGTGTGTGTGTCGAGGGGTCCTGTTGCCATGGAGGTTTCGAGGTCGCCAGCGAGAGCTTCAACACCAAGCTCGACGTCCCTGAAGCCGACAGGTCAGCGATCGAATCATTAGGGTGGAAAAATGGCACTTTTATCAAAGGCAGAGAAACAGATAGCAGAGGCACTGAACCATTTTATTGAGACTTGAGAGTCTAGATAGATTTTTGCGGTTTAGGGGTTAGGGACTATATTATAGAGCTGTAACTATAAACATTTTGGTAACTTTGTAGTGATTTCATGCCACAGTGGCTTGGATATACACTTGACATCTTTCAAAATAAAATCTTACCAAATCCTTAAAACACTGGTCCTCAACTGGTGGTTCTCTTTTGACAGCGGGCAGCAGAGGAAAACAATGCTAAATACAAATAATACAATTCAACCATATTTAACCATATAATCGTGTCAAGTAAGGACAGCTTTTAAAAGAAGAAAAGTCTTCCCATATCTTATATTGTTATATTGTCCAATTTCGGTGCAACTTCATCATTAACTTGGTAGAATTTCACTAAATTTAGCAGAAGCCAACAAATACTGTACTACACAAAATTACATTAAATACGCCTTCACTTGGGTGTTGGGTCGCTGTTCGATGGCTTCTGAACCAAAACCAGTTCAAAACTACCGCCTTAAACCAAAATCACAAAGTCCAAAAAGCATTTGTAAACCAGCAGATATACACACACACACACACACACACACACACACACACACACACACACACACCTGTGATCAGAGATAACTTGAATTCAGTGTTATTTTTTCTCCCCAATTTGGAATGCCCAATTCCCAATGCACTCTAGGTCCTCATGGTGGCGTAGTGACTCGCCTCAATTCGGGCGGTTTAGGACGAATCTCAGTTGCCTCCGCGTCTGAGACAGTCAATCCGCGCATCTTATCACATGGCTTGTTGAGCGCGTTACCACGGAGACCTAGCGCGTGTGGAGGCTTCACGCTATTCTCCGCAGCATCCATGCACAACTCGCCACATGCCCCACCGAGAGCGAGAACCACATTATAGCGACCACGAGGAGGTTACCCCATGTGACTACTCTTCCTAGCAACCGTGTCAATTTCTCCCATTTTGGAAAGCCCAATTCCCACTACTTAGCTGGTCCTCGTGGTTGCGCGGTAACTCACCTCTGTCCGGGTTGCGGAGGACAGGTCTCAGTTGCCTCTTCTTCTGAGACCGTCAATCTGCACATCTTATCACGTGGCTTGCTGTGCACGAAACCGCGTAGACTCGCGGCACGGGAGGCTTCATGCTACTCTCCACGATCCACGCACGGCTTACCACTTGCCCCATTGAGAGCGAGAACCACTAATTGTGAAAACGAGGAGGTTACCCCATGTGACTACCCTACCTAGCATCCGGGGCAATTTGGTTGCTTAGGAGACCTGACTGGAGTCGCTCAGCACGCCCTGGATTCAAACTCGCGACTCCAAGGGCTTCCCAGGCCCCCTCCTTGAATTCAACATTAATGTCACTGGTTAATAAACTAAATTGCATGACGGAAGAATTGTTTATTGTGATTATTTTTTCATAGGACCGCCAGACGGGGGCTTTCGCCAAAGAGAGACATTTTTCCTGTTTTATATTATTCATAAATAAATGTCTGAGTCTTTCTGATAGAAATGTAAAGATTCTGTCTCAAATGCATTGAAGGTTAATGACTCACCTCCACATTCCTGCTAAAGGAATAGAATGATAAAGCTCACATAGAAACTCTGTAGAAACACTCTGAATTACACAAACGCTTCAGACTTGAAGAGCTGCTCATAAGAGCTCCACTCACTCGCTGATTATCCTTTCATCATATCGAAATATTGGTATCTGGGCAAATCTGAGTTTTTGAACTTTTCTAAAACTGTAGAGGAGATGCATGTGAGACTATTGGGTTAAAGATATTAGTAAAAGACATTTGTTTTGTGTTTTTTTTTTTCTTATGAAGTGTTGTTTGTTGTGTTCACTACTCAGCATCTTTTTAAATCCGCATCTTTCAAAATAACATGGATTTATTTAGCCGAACATGTATTGCAGCACACTTATGACAGCAGATTAGTGGGTGGCAAAACGACAGGAAGTGTAGGAGCTGAACTCCTCCTCAGAGTGATTTGACAGTATCCTTTCTGTTTGTAATTTAATGCTTAACCTCGATAAAACCGTGATTAACCAAACCATGTGTAATAATGGATAAAATCAAAGCCAGTGTGGGTGATCAGAACCATGTGTTACTGAAAATCAAGGCGTCATTTAAGTTTATTATGTGAACTACTGGGCAAAAGGACGAAAAAAGAGATGAGATTGCATGTGTTTGATAGTTTTATTGAAAGTCAACATGAAATTAGAATTTACTTTGGTTACTTTTTTTAATAGGCTGTATGTTCCGGGTCTTATTGTGCATGATTCGTAAGTGTGTATTATTCTAAAAGAAAAATTATGTTCATTTTAACAATCTTCAATCAAGTCAGGCACTCTTGGTTGGTAACACTGCCCGAGATGGTGCACCTGTATTAAAATGAATGGGAGAAGTTGCAAAGTCAAATAAGGCTGATGTAGAAAAGGAAGTCCCGCCTTACAGGTAAGATTCAATCACCTTTCAGAGAGAGACATTGCCTGTCAGTCAACTCGAGAGCGTGCATGCGCATTAGCTGAACCAGCCTAAAAAATAAAATTTTGATGTAACTGCTGATTTTAAATGTCTTTTGATCATAATCTTGACCAACTCTTTTTTTTTAATATTTTGGTCCTATATGAGCCGTTCTTTTATGCCGCTTGTTTACATAGAAAATATCTGTGTTCCAAAGATGGCAGCTGAGTGGACTGACTTGCCTGACTTTGGTAATGCCAACATATCACGATCCAATCAATTCTCAATGTATAAAAGCAAGTCCCACCCAAAAATGTTTTTGTTTTGGTGAAAATTCTGTTACAGTTGGAAATTATGGGAGTAAAATGCTGTTTTGTGTATGTACATTTTTTTTAATACAAATTATCCCCATTTCCCACTATTTAGTAGGACCTAGACTCACGGCATGTGGAGGCTCATGCTTCTCTCCACGATCCACGCATGGTTACCACTTGCCCCATTGAGAGCGAGAACCACTAATTGTGAAAACTAAGAGGTTACGCCATGTGACTACCCTCCCTAGCAACCGGACCAATTTGGTTGCTTAGGAGACCTGGCTGGAGTCACTCAGCACACCCTGGATTCGAACTCGCGACTCCATGGGTGGTAGTCAGCGTCAATACTCGCTGAGCTACCCGGGCCCCCTGTTTTGTGTAGGTTTTAAAGGGATAGTTCACCCGAAAATGAACATTGTGAGGGAACGCAAATCTTTTTGTGAGACAACACAAATTTGTGAGAGATGCAAAACACTGTGAGAAAACTATTACGAGTATTACGAGGGACGCAAATCTTTAATGAGGGACTGGTTGGGATTTTTGAAGGAATAATTCACTCAAATATTCCGCCACCTCCACTCGTGTCGTTACAAACATGTATGCTGTTATATTTTATCTGAATGTGATTGCTAATGAGAGATAAGAGCTTCGGTTCTTAAGGGGAAGATTTTGCCATGTGCGACTTTATTGAATGGCTTCAGAAGAATTGGATTGTAGCGCATGCGTTGTTTGGACTTCTTGTTTATGGTGCTCCTGTGTTGTTTTTTGTCCTTTTGTTTGAGCTTAAACATTTCGTAAAAGACTCTTCAGAAGTAATTTTTTGTGTTCCACAGAGAAAATAACAGCATATGGGTTTGAACAACATGAGGGTTGGTAAATAATGACAGGATTTTCATTTTTGATTGAACTATTCTTTTAAGTAAATAAGAAGGATAGACTCCTGCTTCACCACAAACACTCTCACCCAAGTCATTCTCCAGATTTAATGAGTATTACTCAGTAGTTCTGAGATTACCACCTCCAATTCCCCCTCCCCTCTTCATTTGCCATCGTTTTACGCGGGAAAATAAACCGCCAGATGTAGCCTTTTCACTCGCTGTAAGATGAGGATTTAAAATGTGCCGCTGTCATCCGCCTTAAGAACGCTTCATAAGCATCTTTGAGACAAAATTTCACTAAGCTGGCTGCTTGCTTTCTTTAACGGCTTTCACGTGGACTGCAGGAGCGTTATGCTTGTAAACGCAATTCCATTTTGGCAGTAATCACCGTTTATTTTCTTTAAAGCACGGCAAAAAACCCTCTCGTGATGTTCCTCCTCCTGAATTTGGAGAAAGATTCTTTTAGTGTTCTGGTGGAGATTCACATTTGTGTTTTGTGGAGTTTCTTAAACTTCTGGCACTTTTTGCAGTGACTTCTAGAAAGTAAAGTTTCTCAAAACACTTTTCAACACTCTTAATAGTTAATTTCATTTGTCTGTTAGCAATGTCCAGCAGTGCATGTACATGCAGGAGATTTGTCCTCCTCCGTCTTGCTAAGGCTAATTTCATAGCTAACATTTTAATTATCCTAAATACACACAATTAAGAAATATTTCCACACGTTTTGCATAATTTGGCAAAATTACAGCTTGATTGGAAATGACGCCCCATGAAAATATTCTGCTCACAAGTGATATTTACCTTGAATTACTTGCCTCATGTTTCATCTCAAGCATTAGGAAGAGGTTTTTAAGGTTAATGCTCTATCGAGTTTTATTTGTGCTAACACTTTTTGTGTTCCCGGTCAATAATGACCAGCCCATAAATCTCTCAGATAGCATTTATTATCACAAGACATTGCAATAGATCTTTTTATCAACTTCTTTTTAGTAATTATGGTTTTGTACTATATTTTAAAATATATATTTGTATTGATAGAAGGATTGAACCGAGCACATAGTCTAGTGGGAGACACTCCCTGCGGAAAACAACAAATTACTTAATAGATGAATAACCACTTAATTGATCTAAACAAAGTAGGTGTCGTTTTAAAGCCAAGAATCTAGACTTAACAATGCATATAGCTGATCCTACCATTCTTAATGCTTTTTAATTTGCTGACAAATTAGACCATTCCTTGTCATCATTTGCAAATTTGTTATCACAACAATTACATTCAGAGTTGGTAAAACCATAAAAAGAGGAGCCATGTGTTATATATCGTTGGAAAATTTGTATAATGTAAAAAGCAAATTTGTCTTAATCAGAGGCCAAACTACAGTGAGTTTTAGTGTATGAAATTCCCACAGACACACATAAATATAATAAACAGGAGTGGCTTTTTGTCACATTTTTTCTCATTACTTCCTGAAACATACATATAACATAGATAATGACATATCGTAACTTACAGCAGACTATCCCGATTCAAATGAGCCCAAATGCAACATAATATGACGAGGAGATCTTGAAATATTCCTCAGTGTGTGGAAACACAATGCACAATGAGGGCCCTCAACACAGTGTGTGTGTGCGTGCGTGCGTGCGTGCGTGCGTGCGTGTTTCGGTGGTTTACGAGGAAATATTTTTAGGTTACAAACTGGTAATTACAAGGGTATTATGTTATAAAAGTGCTTTTGAGGAAATTTCTTGTATCCCCATAATTCAGATCGCTTAAAAAAAAATTTTTTAAAATACTAAACGATGTTGTTTTGTAAATGTAAAAATGCAGAAAGTTTCTATGAGGGTTAGGTTTAGGGGTAGGGTTTGGGTTAGGGGATGGAATCTATAGTTCGTACAGTATAAAAATCATTATGTCTATGGAGAGTCCTCATAAGGATAGCCGCACCAACATGTATCATGCTTGGTGTGTGTGTGTGCTCACATGTCCGAGGACTTGTGCAAACGCACATCCACATATGTGGTCATCTTAAGGATTGGGATGCTCCTGAACACTTAACATTTCTGTATTTTGTAGTCGAATCCATTCGTTTCAAGTGGCCGGTCATTTTTGACCGGGAACACCACAAATGTAACAAAGTGAAATGACACCAAAAAAAAATTTAATAAAATGGACCAAAAAATATTTAGGTGTTTGTTTTCAGATACCATATGTAAACAAATCCAAGGAATTTTATTCCAATTGAATTAATTAAAAACTAAATCGTAAGACAAAAATTGTTGTCTGGGTTGAAATGACCGGAACACAACATGAGGGTTAAATAAATTTAAAAAACAACCTTCCTACCCTAAACCATCTACCTAACCACAGATGGTGTCATTAAAAGCAAATGTGATATAATAACACAATAGCTGAAGCAACCACATAATATTGTTCCGCTTCTATGACACTTTCGGCTCACGTGTCGACTCACGTGCTCTTCAGGATTCGTACCCCGGTCTTTGCAGCAAGTGTAATGCTCTATCAGTTGAGCTACTGCGCAAATTGATCGCATTTGAAGAAGCTTGTAACTGTAGTTTCTTATGGAATGTAAACGTTAAAAGTATCACCATACCATGCACTGTAGTAAAAGTATATTGATGTCATATGATAGCATTGTGGGAGGAACAGGGAGAAAAACGAGTGTATGAACTGATAAGCTGATGTTTTACTCGTGATTTGTGTGAACGACATTGTTGTTTTAGCACCTCTAGTGTTCAATTCAGCAGAAAACTGCCGGGAAACATTCAAAGAGTCACTTAAAAATAATTTCACGAAAATGTACTTATAACGTAATTCTATGAGACCAGGTTAGTCCCGTGCCACCAGAGAGAGTTCCGGTTTATGAGGGTCGGAGCCTGAAATATTTGAAGGAAGTAAACGGAGCAAATGGACACATTCCTGAGACTTTATGCAGATTCCTGATTTCCATATGCTAAACACTGCAGTTAAACATCTATAAATCAAGCCCTGTGTGCCATGTGGTTCTTCATGCATGAATTTTGAGTGCCAGCATGACTACAATAGTTCCTCAGGAGACGACACAGCCAAACGTCATGGGTTCTACAAGCGTGGTGGGTACGGTTTAAGGAAATCATTCAGAGAACTTGAACAACTTTTTGTAGAATCCCCTGATGTCTGCCATTGTATCGGAGGCTTATAATGATATACTGAGAAATGAACACACAGTTTGTCTTTGTCGCTCTGCCCCAACTGAAAAACACAGCAGGGGTATGTTATGATGCATTTGTAGTCTCATCCACTGCAGGAAAGTGAGTTTGAACATGGGGTCTCAGTTGCCCTACAAACTTGTAAGACATTGTGTGAACATGTTCATCTCTGGTTCAGAAATACATAAACAGGTATTTTTAGAACTTCATTTTGGAGACATTTTAAAGGTTCTGTGCCTTTAAAAGATGGTCTTGCTTTTGAACCAAGATTTTACATTGGAAATAAAACGTTGAGCCAAGGCAGTACCAAAATATCTTTACTTCTAAATGTTTCAAATCTTTTGGTTACTTAAGCTTTGATTCACTAATTAACTAAAGGATCTATTTTATTATAGTGGCTGAGATATTTGATTGGCATTCTTGCTTCACACCAGCCATTATTCAAAGCCTTTGGATCTTTTGTGATAAGCTATTGTTAGCTCTGCCGCTAATATGAAGCTCACTTTTTAATTTGAATTCAGCCGTCTTTGAAGTAAATGAATGAATATCCTTCATAATCTTATTATAGCCATTTTTAAACAGTGATGTACTTTGCTATAATGGGAAATACAGTCATTAAACTGTATTTTTGATACAGTACCGGGGGACAACTATGTGAAAACGACTGTTATCTTACACAATTTACATTTTCAAGTAAATGTCTTGTTTAAGGATGTTTGGATATTTACTAGAAAACAGCATTACATTATTTAACTGATTATTTTTATAGTGGTGTAGAATGAGTGGGGCTATTGTTTGGGGTTTTAACATTTTGGATCAGACACTGAGAGCTGGAGTGTATCCGCCGTGGGGAATTGGATCTTTTTACCCTGTCGCATGACTGTATGTAGGTCAGAAGATTTATAGGTTACGATCGATCACGGCACAATCAGCCCCAGCCATTTTTCATCCCCATAATTGGAAACTTTGTAGCAGGACACGCCAGTTTTGGTTTGTTTGGTCAGGACAGTGTGCTCGACTCCAATACTCTTGGGTTTACTGTACTTGTTTGTGCTGACAATATAACTTTGATCTACAGCAAACATTTCTGTGGCGCTTACGGTCATCATATGACCTGATGACTCCTCAGTAGCCACACTTAAACCTGATAAACGTCCATTTTCTAAATACCCATTAATCTGCATCAGTCGATGTGGATTGAACAAGACCCATAATTTATAGCTAAACTTACCTCTGGGAAAGAAAAATGGCTAAAGAAATCTCTTTAATATCTTAATTGTCTCTCTTAGATGGCAACAAGATTAAATGGAGGCTTCCAATCTCCTGCTATACTCTACTATTGCTCTATACTCACACTGTATGTCAACAATTGTCCCATTTGGGTTCATTTTTATTACTCTTTAATTTGAGCCAATCTGAGATCATGTTGATTCTTAAATTAAACAATCTTGTGAGTCCCACAAGCTATGAAAGTCCCACATTTGAGGAATACATTTGTTTCAGAAGTTTTATGAACTAGCGCTGGGCGAAATGGCAAAAAAATGTAATCTCGATTTGTATCATACTTATGGACGATTCACGATTCGATTTTTCAACTTTTAAATGTAGCCCAACGTGATTCTCCCATATATATAGCCTCTCCATGATTTTAAATGAAGTGTCCATAACTTTGTTAATTTGGCACGATCGCCGTTACGGTGTGTAGGTGCCACATTTTTTTTGGTTTCCCTACCCTTTGTCCCCTCCCTCATCCACACACACCCGGGCCCTCCCTCCGCCCTGCCACATTCCTCCCTCGTCCACTCAGGCTGGAGAGTTCACGGCATGACGTACCCCCCTTTGCCTGGGGAGGGGTGTGCTTTCCGTCCCGTCTGACGGCAGATCATCCCCGTCTACCTGGATGAGGGAGGGGACAAGGGGAGGCGATCGTGCCAAATTAACAAAGCATCTTAAAAAAGAGAGGGGAAGGCCAACACGGAGTGGCAGTGGGAGAGAGAGGAAAAAAAAAAGAACTTACTCGCCGATTCTCTGATATGCCATAGCTTGGTCCCCGGCCACTCCTCCATCCTCTAGCGGACGACAGCCACGCCTCCCGGGTGGATCGGAGTCAATCCTCCGGCCCCGGTTTTTTGGTTGACTATAGGGGTCTCCCCCGCCCCCTGGCAGCGGTAAACGCTCCAAGCGGTTGGTTGGGAGCCCATCCTTCCCTCGCGGTCTGTGGCCTTACCTCCACTTCCATGTGGCCGGGGTCCACAGCGGATGGCAGCGGCGAGAACTCCACTACTGCGCATCCCTCCTCCTTCTCGGATTTTGGCACCAGTGTAAAGGGAAGGAGGCGAGAACCGGCTTGAGAATATAAATAATAGTTTAATAAGCAACTTAAAAAGACAAACACACAAAGGTGTTGGACAGCTGTCCGTAAATCTCTCTCTCTGTCGCACTGCAGCTTCCAGTCGGCCTTTATCCCTCTCTGAGGCTTGATTAGTCTGATTAGAGGCCAGGAATGCGGAATCACGACCCGGCCTGCCCTCCGCCCTGCCACATATGGGTAAAAAGAAAAGTAAGGAGACCGTTGATCAACATGCACATGCCAAGGCTATTTATGATCTTAAGCCGGTGTATACCTGCATGATGGATGAAGCTGAGCTACACATTGTACAATCGTACTGGGAATATTACTGCAGTCTTTAATATCAGTCTCCGTGTTGTTAACCTGTCACGTTCATTTGGAGAGTCACACACATGCAGTTGATCAGATCGTCATTAAGACAAGTGCTATGAATTCTTTTTTCTCTTCCTTATTCAGCCTTTGGTGGATTTACAGCGTATCTAAGTATAGCGTTTGCAATATTTTTGGCAAAATCTAAATTTCTCAATTTAAGAAATGTTAAAAGTCTTGTCAAACACAAATTCGAATTAATCTGAAAAAATATTTTAATTCCCCAGCCCTGTTATGAACATACTGAATTTCTATAGGCTTTGTCACAAATTTAGCTCCATACACAACAGTGTAGAGCACTTTAAATGTGTGCACTTAATTAGTCATGTTGATTAAATTCTACTGTCTTGAGCGCCTCAATTTCTTTGTTGAACCACGTATGAGCCTCGCACCGGGGGTCATATTCTGAGGTCATGAGCATTGGTCATGGCTGATATTTATAAAGGCATTTTCATCAGTTTGCTGATCCAATGATGCCCTCCTCCATGCCCTGAAATCCATATTCATCAACATATGAAAGGTTATAACTTGTCCTACATCAGCAGTTCTGCTGTCTGCTTAATTAGATCTTTTATTTCATCGGAGCTTTGCAATGAAACTTTGTGCTCATGCTGATTACACCCTGATACAGTTCTTACCAAACCAGTGGCGGCTGGTGCTTTTTAAGAGTGGAAATACTCTGTGATGCTAGCGGGCACAACAGTGATGTATGTGGCCTGTATGCTTATAAGAACAGTCCTCACATCTAGCAAACTGTTTGAGCTTTGATTCCTCTCTAATGGAGGTTGTTTTTGCCTCTGGTTGCACGGATACATCTAATTAGGCTTTGATGTGAATAATTAAAACGGTGTGTAGCATGACGGACAGAAGTAATAAGTGCATTTAGTCAAAGCAGTTAACAAATTTAGAACCTGCAAAGATCAGTTATCCTATTTAGCATTTAATCATTCATCCTATTTAGCATTTAATCATTCCGGTCTCGGCGAGGATGGAACTTTCTGGCTCTTTTTCACAATTTTGTGAGCTGCAGTGCTGTCTACGGTCTACTCCTGACTGAAATGGGAACCTCATTGGTGAATGAATTTTATCTATTACATTTTTTTATAAATTGCATTTCTCTCACTTTCCCTGCCGAAAAGATCATGTTAAACCAGCCAGTGGTGGTTTTCTGGCCACCAGGCTGGTTTCCACTGGTCAGAATGATCTAGTTTGCTGGTTTAAGAAGGGTTTAGGGCACTTTTCATCTGGTCAGGCAGGGAGACCAGCTAAACCAGTTTAAACCCGCTAAGACCAGCCTGGCCAGGCTGGAAGACAAGCTAAATCAGTTTAAATCTGCTAAAACCAACTTGGCCAGGCTGGAAGACCAGCTAAACCAGTTTAAACCTGCTAAGACCAGCATGGCCAGGCTGAAAGGCCAGTTAAACCAGCTAAGACCAGTTTGGCCTGGATGTGAGACAAGCTAAACTAACTGAAACCAGCAATAAAAAAAAATCAAAACACTGTTGGCTGGTTAAAGCCAAACTGTGCCCCAAATAACACACTATTACGCTATGCACTTAAAATATACACTCTGTACTCAGCCGTGCAGTCCATACATTTTCAAAGTGTAGTATAATCCCAAATGGATGACTAAAGTTTTTTGTTTTTTTTCTACACTGAAGCATTCACCAGTTTTCAGCTGACAGAAGTGACCTTTCAAATGCTCTGCTGCTAGCTTTAGCATGTATGCCAAACTCTACAACACTTATAACTAGGGAACCTCATCCTCTTAAAAGTCTGAAAATACATACTGTAGCTCACACTAATATTGAATAATTTTTAAGATATATTTTATTCAATGCAGACAAGAATTGATCAATTACGTATATATAAATTGCATTGCTTTCCCTGCTAAAAAGACCTTAAACCAGCCAATGGTGGTTTGCTGGTCTTAGCTGGCCACCAGGGTGGTTTCCACTGGTCAGACAGATCTAGTATGCTGGTTTAAGAGGGGTTTAGGGCACTTTTCATCTGGTCAGGCTATGCACTCAGCCGTGTAGTGTGTATACATTTTCAAAGTGTAGCATCATCCCAAATGGATGACTAAAGTTTTTAGTTTTTTTACTACATGGAAGCATTCACAGTTTTTTAGCTGATGGAAGTGACGTTTCAAATGCTTTGCTGCTAGCTTTAGCATGTTAGCCAAACTCGGTTGAACATTGTACATATTCACACAACGTGGCGTGATGGTGATATCATGGTATTTGGATATGTATACCATGGTATTTGCATGATAGATATCTAAAGTTTCTCCGTACTCTGCTTGCATTTAGTACAATGATATTTCCCTGGCTATAGATTTCTTAAAAAACATTTGTGTGATTTTGGGAAACTCCTAAGATCTTTTGGGAGATGAAAACCTTATCCAAAAGAATCTCTGATGGAAGTGACTGCTAATTCGTGCCAGAGAAACACTGTGTACCATCCCCCCATAGCACATTCAAATTTAATATCCTTCACCCCATACCCTCGCCGTGAGACTAACTTATGTACGCCTCTGAATTCCCCTAATAAGGGTACTTAGACTGATTCTCTCCCTAACCAAGCTCCATTATGGATTATACAGGTTTATAAAGGAGAAAATGATCACCTCAGTGAGAGAGGACAAAGAAGGAGATTAGCAGGATGCTGTGATTTATCTGAATATGTTACGCACACCTCTGTCTCTCTTTCCCTCTCTCTGTTTCTCACCTTCTCCTTAAGTGTTGTGGAGGTTTAACAGACAGACACTTTTCTCTTATGTCGAGCATCAATTAAAGCAATTTTTGCTTTAAGTAACCATCTTCCTGTTCTGTTGTAGAGCCTGTTGCATCTCAAGAACCTTTGTAGATGATTTTCGCTGCTTAACGTGTCGCTCTAATGAGCAGAAACTGTTACATCAATCATATTGTCAAAGTGATACCCCCTATCTGCGAGAAGATACATTATCCTCCGTTCAATTGAATAAACTCTCACTGCGACACAGTTAGAATCCATACTGGGTGATGTCCAGTTGTCAACTGTGTGTGTAAGTGGGCGGGGGGCATATCGTGGCCACCTTCGGCATATCGCGGCACCTTTCATGGTCCCCTACAGCTTAACGCGCCCCTCATATCGAGGCCCACATTGCCATATCACAGCTCTGTTGAGCCAATCAGCTCGCTCATGTGATATGATAAGCCAATCTACTCGCATGGTGTAAGCTGATTGGTCCTTTTGACATATAATCAGTTAGTCAATCAATTGTGTACTTTCTCTTTGCTCAGTTTTGCAGATAAACTGGTTTCACTGCAGCCCACTGCATGAGTTTTTCTCTGAAAACCTCCTCCTCTCCAGCTCCACTTGTCTATATCTACTACATGGGGATTGTATGCATGTCTAATTGTGCAGCAGCATGTCCATATGTTTAACTCAATATGTCTGTTAATGTTCAAGCAGTATTAAGCCTTCACACTCGCTTTGCTGCAGAAGCACTTTAGCAGATCTAGTCTGCCAAAACTAAAATCCAATTAATATTTCATACTCGTATTAACATCCTTCTAAAGCTTTCTGAGAGATGTACTTACTGAAATGCCATTAGTTCTCGATGGGGAAGAATTTCTAAAAAGCAACAAATTTCTGTCTGTTCGTCATGCAAATTTTAAGACATAGAATACAGCACAAAAATAGTATGGACTACTTTTATGATATTTATGGTGCTTTTATGTAATGTTTGATCTTGACAGCCATGGTTCCTTTTCACTTTTTTATCCGTGTCATGTGCTTATTAAAAAACAGGTTGGGATATTTATTGGTCAAGCCGTAAATAGAGATTCCGTTAGCATTGAGCTTCGTGTAGCATTGGCGAGAAGTCTCATTTTGCAGTATGCAGAGGTTGACATCCTCTATTTGGTTTTCTCTCTCTCTCCATCACTCACTCGTTTCTACATGGGTCTAGAGTCAATTCCAACCAAAAAATTCCATCCAGAAATTCCTGAATCGATTGAATCATCACTTTCCATTTGGACCCGAATTGAAAATGGATGTTTGTGCAGCTTGGCCTTCGGACGCATTGGTCACCCCAAACCAGAGTGGCTGTATGATGATTTTGGAAGTGGACCTTGTCAGAACCAGGGCTTGGATGAGCTGTCCGATGGCCCAGGTGATAATCCAGGTTGTGTTTGTGTTCAGGGTGGTGTAATTTTCAGCAGAAGGTTGCAGAGATTAATGGTTTGGAATGAGAGCGAGCATCTGGCAGAAAAGCAAGGTTATCTGTGCTGGACAGTGAGCGTTAAGAGATTCTAACAGTACCGTGTCAGCTAAAGCCTGGCTTTGATGTCATCAAAGCCTGTCTGACCCCTTACAAAATTTCCCTATACACGAGGTATGAGTAGATAGTGCATTATCAAATTTGGCAACAGAGCTTTTTATTAATGAGAGAAATTCGACTAATTTAAAAGCATTGCCAACACAAAAAAGTTAGTTAATGTAGTTACCCTGACCATTTATGAAACTAAACTCTGATCGTATCCCTAACCCGTATTCCGTTTAACACAAGAGGGACATTTTGAAGAATGTTGACACTACTCGTTTTGTCGTTAAAATAAAAGTGAATGATGACTGAGGCACAACCATGCCATGCTCCACCAGTCAAACTACATGAACCTGGTTGCTCAAGCAAATAAAGATCACACACTCTTATATCTCATAGAAATAAAAACAGAGGGGCGTTCACACAGCTCCTGTGATCTAAACAGGTCTGGAACAGCACAGAGACGCTCTTGTCACAGTCTCCATTGAATTTCCATACGAGTAATTGTCCCGATTCCTTCATTTATTTTCATTTGCCAGAGCACACGAGCGGTTTGCCATGGCGTCCAGGTCAGTGGACAAACTGGCCTGAGGACTAGACTGTGACTAAAATGTGTGTGCGAGCTCATCTGGCCTTTTATTGTTCCACTCAACACCATTGCCAGCTGTGTTCAACACACACACACACACACACACACACACACACACACACACACACAGTGTGTTGCATATTGGGATTATCGCCAGCATGGTCTTCTGGCCATGCCTGAACTCCACAGGGACACCGCGTGTGTGTGTGTGTGTGTGTGTGTGTGTGTGTGTGTGTGTGTGTGTGTGTGTGTGTGTGTACACTTATTGGACACAGCTGGCCAGGACTAAACAAGATTTAAAATGGAATGATAGAGAATTCCTCACCAATCCCATATGATTAAACATCTTTCATTTCCTTTTTATGCCTCTCTCCCTGCAATTTCTCATTATCTACTCCCTTCCCTCTGTCAAACACTTGCAATCATTATGACTCTGCAGTTAAATCTATTACACACCTTATTGTCTCTACTGATGTAGCTTTAAATCCATAAAGTCATTTGAAACAGAAAGGAAGTTCCACTATGGCTCTGTATGTGAGAGAAATTGAAAGCAGTGTGAGAGAAATTTATTTTTGGCCTTTCCAACCAGTTTTAATGTCAGGGAATACACTACATTGGTGTACTTTAGACAGGAAATGATTGGGAGTCTTTAGCTTTACAGTACAATTCATTTGAATCTACTGACTCATCCTTAGCTGTTTGCTTTATGTAAATTAATTATTTGTTTAACACCATGCATAAGTAAAAAAACAAAATATTTTAATGAAAAAGAGATGCAGACTTCCATGAAATTCAAATGAGAGCACAAAAATATGTTTAACAATATGGCAACTTCAGTCACTATTCACTTTCATAGTATGGAAAAAAGATGCAATGAAAGTGAATGGTGACTGAGACTAATAGACTGCCTAAAATCTCCTTTCTTCCTTGGAATGAAATGAGGGCGAGTAAATGATGATAGAATTTTGATTTTATGGTGTCCTGTCTATCCCTTAAAACATGCAACAAGATGGTCATGTAACAACGGTGTAGCATACTACTATTTGCAACATTTATTGTTGCATATTGCCCACTGTTTCCATACTGTATATACACTTGCAGCCAGAAGTTTGAAATAATAATGTACAGATTTTGCTGTTTTGGAAGGAAATTGGTTCTTTAATTCACCAAAGTGGAGTTCAGCTGATCACAGAGTATATTCAGGACATTACTGATGTAAAAAAACAGCACCATCAAGATTTGAAAAAAGTCATTTTTGATCAAATCTAGACAGCAGCAGCATCACTCCAACACCTTATCCTTGAGTAATCATGATAAATGTATCATTTGGTACTAGAAAAACACTTTATATCAAACACAGTTGAAAGCTATTTAGTTCATTAAATGAAGCTGAACGTTGTCTTTGTTTGAGTTGCAACAGTATTTAATAGACTGACATGTCTTAAGGTCAATATTAGGTCAAAAATGGCAAAAAGAAACTCTTCAGTCAATCATTGTTTTGAGGAATGAAGGTTATACAATGAAGATTTCATACAAAGGTGTAACTACAGTCTTCTGTAGGACAACTGTCTCTAACAAGGACAGAAAGAGATGTGAAGACCAGATGTGCAACTAAACAAGAGGATAAGTACATCAGAGTCTCTAGTTTGAGAAATAGACGCCTCACATGTCCTCCGCTGACAGCTTCATTGAACTCTACCCGCTCAACACCAGTTTCATGTACAACAGTAAAGAGAAGACTCAGGTGGACTTATGGGAAGAATTGCAAAGAAAAAGTCACTTTTGAAACAGAAAAACAAAAATAAAAGGTTCGAGTGGGCAAAGAAACACAGACATTGGACAACAGATAACTGGAAGAGTGTTATGGATATTAACCCCATTGAGCTTTTGTGGGATCAGCTAGACTGTAAGGTGCGTGAGAAGTGCCTGACGAGACAGACACATCTATGGCAAGTGCTAGTACAGGAAGTGTGGGGTGAAAGGTCACCGGAGTATTTGTACAATCTGACCGCTGGAATAACAAGCATCTGCAAAGCTGTCATTGCTCCACATGGAGGATTTTTTGATGAGAACTCTTTGAAGTAGTTTTAGTTTTTTCAAATTGTAATACTAATTGTTCACATTATCAATGTCCTGACTTTGTATTGTGATCAGTTGAATGCCACTTTGGTGAATAAAAGCACCAATTTCTTTCCATAAGAGCAAAATCTGTACATTATCCAAATTTTGGCCACCAGTATAGTAGGAAATATACTGCAATAAGTGGGATGCCTAGAGTCCCATTCCGAACTATGGATGCACCAATACCACTTTTCTCCCTCAAAATCTGATTCCGATACCTAAGCTCCTCAGTATCTCCCGATCCGATACCAATGTTGTTTTTTCTTCTTAATCAGTCCCAGAACATCTATAGCTCACTGTGTGGAACTAATTGAATTGTACACAAACCTCTATCAGAATTTTTTTTATATAAATGTACTGGATAGCCTATTAAGAAAACCAGGGAGAAGAGCTTTTGTTTGGCTTGTGAAGCCAGGGTCAAAGGTCAGAGACGAGTGTTTCGTCTTGTAGATGTGCATGTTTAGCAGCTTCAACACATCAGCACATGCCTTTAACATCTTTCAGAGCTTTGAACTGGCCGTCAACATCTTTGCGTGGAATGTAAACACAATGTGAGCAGGAGAGATCTGATTCTCCTCCCGTCAGCTGCTAAATAAATAAACCAATAAAAGCTTTGCAGGTCAATGACAGTGATGCACACTGCAGTTCCACTGGGATACCAGGATCAAGAGAGCCTGTATGTGTTAGTAGTAATTACATATCATAATAATATATCAAAGACTGACCCATTTTCTCAGGAACACTTGATTTTGTCACTAACAATAATAATAGCAGTGGTATTTGTTCTTGCACTGTAACCAGAGCTGTTTTTATGTGTTATATTATAGCATTTGATGCAGTGAATTGTCATGTTTAGTGGGCAACGCTGGAGGTTTTCTCCTCAATCTAGTTTCAGAGTCTCCGACAGCGTGAAATGCTCAGTGCTCCCGAGCTGTCAATCAAACCGCTGCTAGATAACTGCTATAAAAACAAAATTAACAGCTTGTGATGCTGCTGCTTAACATAGCCACCTAAACTTGGCTAATCCTTGTGGTCTCCACACATTAATGAGAGGCAATAAACAGAACAGAGAGAGAGAGAGAGAGAGAGAGAGAGCGCGCAAGCATTTAAAAAAGAAGAGTGTTTTGAGCTTTGTGAGTGAGTATTGCGTTTTGAGGACTGAGTTGTTTTCAGGAATTAAAGTGTTTTGACGACTGTGTGTATTTTGAGTTCAGGGTTGTTGTGTTTTGAGTATTGCGAGTGTTTTGAGTATTGAGGATTATGAGTGTTTGGGGTTTTAAGGATTGTGAGTCTTGATTACTAAGTATTATGAGTGTTTTAAAGTATTGTGAGTTTTGAGTATTGTGTATTGTGAGTGAGTTTTGAGGATTGAGTGTTTTGAGTGTTGAGCCTTTTAAGGTTTGATTTATTGTTGTGTGGTTTGAGTATTGTGAGTGTTTTGATGTTTGAGTATTGTGAGTGTTTTGAGTATTGTGAGTGTTTTGAGTATTGTGATTGTTGTGTGGTTTGAGTATTGTGAGTGTTTTGATGTTTGATTATTGTTGTGTGTTTTGAGTATTGTGAGTGTTTTGAGTATTGTGATTGTTGTGTGTTTTAAGTATTGTGAGTGTTTTGAGTATTGTGAGTGTTTTGAGTATTGTGAGTGTTTTGATGTTTGATTATTGTTGTGTGTTTTGAGTACTGTGAGTGTTTTGATGTTTGATTATTGTTGTGTGTTTTGAGTATTGTGAGTGTTTTGAGTATTGTGATTGTTGTGTGTTTTGAGTATTGTGAGTGTTTTGAGTATTGTGAGTGTTTTGAGTATTGTGAGTGTTTTGATGTTTGATTATTGTTGTGTGTTTTGAGTATTGTGAGTGTTTTGATGTTTGATTATTGTTGTGTGTTTTGAGTATTGTGAGTGTTTTGAGTATTGTGATTGTTGTGTGTTTTAAGTATTGTGAGTGTTTTGAGTATTGTGAGTGTTTTGAGTATTGTGAGTGTTTTGATGTTTGATTATTGTTGTGTGTTTTGAGTATTGTGAGTGTTTTGAGTATTGTGATTGTTGTGTGTTTTAAGTATTGTGAGTGTTTTGATGTTTGATTATTGTTGTGTGTTTTGAGTATTGTGATTGTTGTGTGTTTTGAGTATTGTGAGTGTTTTGAGTATTGTGAGTGTTTTGAGTATTGTGAGTGTTTTGATGTTTGATTATTGTTGTGTGTTTTGAGTATTGTGACTGTTTTGAGTATTGTGATTGTTGTGTGTTTTAAGTATTGTGAGTGTTTTGAGTATTGTGAGTGTTTTGATGTTTGATTATTGTTGTGTGTTTTGAGTATTGTGAGTGTTTTGAGTATTGTGATCGTTGTGTGTTTTGAGTATTGTGAGTGTTTTGAGGTTTGCGTACTGTGAGTTTTTTTAAGTAATGAAGATTATTAGTGTTTTGAGCATTTTGAGGACTGTGGGTTTTGAGTATTGAGCGTTTTAAGCTTTGAGTATTGTTGTGTGTTTTTAGTATTGCGAGCCTTTTAATGTTTGATTATTGCCGTGTGTTTTGAGTACTGTGAGTGTTTTGAGGTTGGAGTATTGTGAGAATTTGGAGTAATGAAGATTGAGGATTGAGGTTTCTGAATATTGAGTGGGCTTTTGAGTATTGTTGTGTGTTTTTAGTATTGTGATTGTTGTGTGTTTTTAGTATTGTGAGCCTTTTAAGGTTTAATTATTGTTGTGCATTTGGAGTATTGTGAATGTTTTTAATTATTGAGGATTATGAGTGTTTTGAGAGTTGATTAAGTTTATAGTAGCTAATATGCTTTGAGAGAAATGGAGGTTTATAGTCAGTTAAAATAACTAGTTGGAGCCGTGGCCTTGCGGTCAGCACACATTGACAACTTTGCTGCTCATATGGGGGGGCACAGACTGGAATCTGGTCTACGTCGTGTTCTTATCCCATTTCCTTAAGCTTCCTGTCTTTTCTCTACTGTTCTGTCAAAAAAACCACAGTTGGCAAAGCCCTACCCAAAAAAATTTAAAATAAATAAATAAATAATCCTAACTAGCATTAAAACTCCAACCAGTGAAGCCCATAAACATGCTACACTCTCACACAGCTACACATTCACTCGTTCACAAATGCATGCACATGAAGATTTGCGCTTACGGCTGCTTGGGACACATACTGTGGTTTCAAGAGAGTTTGTGCACAGAGCGCTGTGGATGATTAGCTCCAAAGAGACAGCCATGACCTTTACTGAAGATCAACACACACGTCTGCATTTTCACTACAGCGTTTTACGGACACCCCTCTCCACAAAATGTCACCACGCTAAATGAGCAGAGACACCCGCCTGTCTAACCAACTTCCAGCACAGTCATTCACAAGCATATGAGCGGGGTCATTTTTGATACCTCAGCACTTTTGAAAGTCTTCAACCAAAAAGCACAAACTCAAAACAAAAGCTCCACAACACAAAGAGGTCAGATATAACATGCAAAACCTGCAATACAGCAAGGGATACTTGAGTATTGTCGTTATTTTTGGTATTTTGAGTATTGAGAAACACATGTGTATTTAGTACTGTGAGTGTTTGAAGTATTGTATTTTGAGTACTGACAAACGCAAATGTTTTGAATATCATGTGTTTTCATTATTGTAAGTTGTTTGACTATAGAGTTTAGATTATTGTTGGTGTTTTGAGTGTTGCAATTGTTTGAGTATTTTGAGTTTTGAGAAACGTGAGTGTTATAAGCATTGCAAGTGTTTTCAGTATTGTGAGTATTAGGTATTAAGGAACACATTTCTTTTTTGCATACTGTGAGTGTTGTGAGTGTTTTGAGTATTGAGAAGTGCAAATGTTTTGAGTATTGCCAGTTAGTATTGTGTGAGTATTCTGTGTATTACATCTATATTGAATATCGAGTGTTTTGTCATTGCGTTGAGTATTGTGAGTGTTTTGAGTACAAAGGGATTGCAAGTATTTTAAGTAGTGGTCGACCGATATATCTCTGAGGCCGATAAATCAGACGATATTCTGACTTTTTTCCATTATTGGCCATCGGCATTGGACGATTTTTCTTCTTGAGGGCACCAAAATCGCCTGCTTTTATGTGAAGCGACTGAGACATGTAAGTGACCAGTCACGTTTGTTTTGTTGTTACTTGCATCATATTATTACAATAATAGACCGGTGGGCCATTTAGAGACCCGTGTCAGACGCGTTTGAGCTCATAATGTTAAAGTTCTCATCTGTTTCATTCTCCCTCTCTCTCCTTAACAGTTCCCTGTAACTTTTAACTGTCTTGTCTAATGATAAAAAGGCAACTATCAATAAAACTTCTATTATAGACCATTTGCAAATATGCAGATATCTCGTTTAAACGGATGTAATTCGCAAACCTCACGAAAATCAAGCATTGTCTTCCCGTCGAGCATGTATTCTATCAGCCAGAATCAAAACTTAAGGATCAGAAATTCCTCTTCACGAATCATGATGGTCAGTGGTCACAATCCAAGCAGGCGATCCAGGCCGTTTAAACTGACAGGAGATTGCTGCTGCTCGCTGGATCCACACGAGCGCGTGACTGCAACCAAAGTCACTCTAGCAAGTCAGTACACTGTCGGCCATATTTGGAACGCTCTCGGGAGGTTATTTCCAGTCATGACAGTGCAGCTCCTATCTACTTGAATGGGGAAAAACCAAAATCTCCAAAACGGTTTGTCAAGATTACGATCAAAGAACATATTTCAAATCAGCAGTAAATGGTATCATAAATGGTGCTTCTTTACCTCAGATTACGCAAAAAAGTAACGCAAGTTTCCCAGCTTTTATAGCTAATGCGGATGCATGTTCTCAATTGACTTGATTGACAGGTGATGTCTGTACCTAAAAGGTGATTGGCTTTTTTACCTGTAAGGCGGTACTTCCTATCTACATCCGTTGACCGTTGGCTACAGTTGGGCTTTCTAATTTCTCCAATTCATTTTAATAGAAGTGGCCCATCTCTCAAAATATTCTCTGGTGCAACTTCAAGCTAAAAGCGCTTAACGTGTGCTGTGAATAAATGTCATATTCACTATGCACTGTATGTACAATTGGTTTGATTCTGTATTTTTTGAGAAAATACGATTTCTAACGTGGACATGGCATCCATGGTTGCTGGACTACTGTGTGTGTACTGTTATTTCCAGAAATCAAAAATCAGAAGAAACTGCTATCTACCATTTTAAAATACAAAAGAATTCTTTTTACATTCTTTTATACAAAATTTTGTGTGAAATGTGAGTAAATATAGTGTTAAATAAGTGGGTTTTTTTCTAGCAATTTTATGTTTGTTATTTACTATATTATATTGTGTGATATATCAGCATTTTATTGGCCACCCTGCTCTCTGGATATCGGCACAGGCCATTAAGAGCCCATATCGGTCGACCACTAATTTAAAGTAATGTGAATATTTGAGGTTTATTAAATGCAGCTCAGCATTTTAAGTATTGCAGGTGTTTTGAGTATTGTTAATGTTGTGAGTGTTTTGAGTGTTTCCAAGGGTTTCGATTATTGAGAAATCCAAGTGTTTTGAGTATCACGAGTATTTTGATAATTTGGGGAAATGCACGTTTTGTTTTTTTTGTTGTTTTTTTAGCTCATGACTGAAAAAACTAGGTCGCAAGTACAAGCGGCCGAAATCCTCAGAAGGCTGGTGGGCTTCTCCCTTAGAGATAGGGTGAGGAGCTCAGTCATCCGTGAGGAGCTCGGAGTAGAGCCGCTGCTCCTTTGCATGGAAAGGAGTCAGTTGAGGTGGTTTGGGCATCTGGTAAGGATGCCCCCTGGCCGCCTCCCTAGGGAGGTGTTTCAGGCACGTCCATCTGGGAGGAGGCCTCGGGAAAGACCAAGGACTAGGTGGAGAGTTTACATCTCCACATTGGCCTGAGAACGCCTCTGGGTCCCCCAGTCAGAGCTGGTTAATGTGGCTCGGGATAGGGAAGTTTGCGGTCCCCTGCTGGAGCAGCTGCCCCCGCGACCCGACTTCGGATAAGCGGCTGAAGATGGATGGAAGTTTTTTGAGTATTGAGAAACGCACGTTTTTTGAGTGTTTTGAGTATAGAAATGGTTTTGAGTATTTCGATTTTTGTTAAAATTGAGACAAATGTTATGAGTATTAAGGGTTGCAAGTGAGAACTGAGAATATTTGAAGTATTGAGAAAAATCTGTGTTTTGAGTATTGACCCGTGCGAACGTTTTATCCTGCACAGTTTTTTGCGAACAGCTGCATGGGGTAATTTCGGTCCCCTCAGCACTTCTGAATGTCTCCGTCTGAAAAACACAAACTCAAACAAAAGCTCCACAACACAAAGAGGTCAGATATTACGTGTGAAGGCTGCAATACTGCAAGGGTTTCCTCTTATACAAAGGTGATTGTTGCATTTTTGCTCATGCAAGCAGTTCTTGCACACGTTTATCTCTTTACACACCTGGATTTGTCCACTGCAGGTGTCAAGAGGACAGTGGCTACTAGACACACCTGACCCCTCATGTCATCATATGGTCATCTTCTCCCGAAATAGAGCTTCTGTTTCCATCAGCAAAGCCCTTTAAGCAGCCAGCATGCATCCAAACAGACTTGACATCTAATCCTTAATTATATTTCTCTCCTGAGTTTGGTGCTGGTGGGACTCTGATCACATTAGTTATGCTTTAGCTAGTGTCCTCCCCATCTATTTCTGTCCATTTCGCTGTTGATCTTGAGGGTGATAGTGCAGACTGACGCCTAGACGTGTAGGATAATTAGGTTCTGAAATCAGGGAGATGATCAGGGAGCTGTCAGTCAAGGCAGGCAGCAGGCGGATAGAGGCGATCCAGGCAGAGTGACTCCAGCGTGGGCCGATATACTGGCTCTTATGAGCTACATCTAGCTCTGGGTCAACTGGGTTGACAAGATGATTTTCTTTTTAATATATTCACAAGCAGTGTAGAACTCTGTAGAGTTATGTTTAACTCTGCACTAACCTGCTAATTCTGTAGCTTATGTGTTTGAATACCTGCTGTCTGTTCTAGATTTGACGAATTTGGAAGCCTCTAGAACCTGTAATCTACAGTGTCCCAGGTAAAACACATGTAGACTCTTGCCTAGAACTAGCACACAGTGAATACGAAAGAAGTTTAGATCTAACAAGACAATTTTTCTGCTGAAACCTGTTTCGTAATTCAGCTCTGAACTTGATGTGTTTTGTTCCTTCGCATGACGGTGGGAAAACATGATTATCTCTCTCAGACAATAATGATCCTATGCTAATGAGTCCTCTTCTATCTGGTGCTCTCCTGAAGGTAACCCTCTCTCTACTATAGTAGTTATAATTCAACATTCATGGCTCTTCTGTTGGTTTTCTCCAGATGTTTTTGTTTCATTAGTGAATTGCTGGTTTCTTTATTATTAATCAGACACATTTTGGGACCATGTTTGCCCTGGGCTAATTCTGTAGCTGCTCTGTGAACATTTTTGAGAGGGTTGTTGTCCTGACGGTGGGTATTGACACCAGAACATTTTGAATTACATTTTTTTTCTATTACATTTTCCTTTAATGAAATAACCCTTACTTGATGGAACACTGGTTTGGCGCTGGGCCCCGATGGAGTGGGCCACATTTGCGCTGAGCTGCTTGGTGTTGAGTCCTGCTGTGCCGGTACTGCAACGTGGAGCTGCAGCACTTTGAACCTGCACAAATTTCAGGATTAGCGGCAGGATTAACCATGCGTGAAATGGATGAAAGAGCCTGTCGCCCGGGAATGGGAGTCTGGATCCTCGCGCGATGACCTATAACCGCACATCTGAGGGAATTTGTATGGCAGCAGACAGTTTTTGCGCTGGATGTGAGCGATTTGCATGCATAAGCAAATGAAGCTTTAAAGTTACATTGCGTACAATGAGAGAGATGAACTGGAATTCAGTTGCCCTCATCAGAGTTTAAAGAGCTTTTTCTCTCAAAGAAGTTTCCCTCTGCATGTTTTAATAAAAAGGTTTTTGTCTTTCATCGTGCTTCAACTAGAGAGTGAGTAGGCTTGTTTGAGTCTTTTATTTTCCCTTGCTTCAGCTAGGTTAGGATTGGATGTATTTTAAAAGACATGTTTAGTGAAGGTATGTTGTGTCCTGTGATAACATTCTGGTAATTAAAACATAATTGGCACACGATTAGAAAGCCTTACTTTTGTTAACAGTCATAACTCCAACTAGAATGTAACATTTTCTGAAGAGTAATGCTTGCCTGTGGGAAGTCCTGGATGGTTGCTAGGTCGCTGCTATATGGTTAGTTATGTGTTCTGAGTTGTGGTTTGTGAGTTTCCATGCAGTTGCTAGGGTGTTTTGAGTGGTTGTTAGCATGTTGCTATGTGGTTGCTAGGGTACTCTTGGTGGTTCAGTGTTTTTTGTGCAGTTGCTTAGGTGCTCTGAGTGGTTGTTAGCATGTTGCTAGCAGTTGCTAGGTTATTCTAAATGGTTGTCATTGCATTGCTGTGTAGTTGCTAGGGTATTATGAGTGGTTGCTAGGTCGCTACTATGTGGGTGCTAAAGTGATCTGAGTGGTTGTTTGCATGTTGCTAGCAGTTGCTAGGTTATTCTAAATGGCTGTCATTGCGTTGCTGTGTAGTTGCTAGGGTTTATGAGTGGTTGTTTGTATGTTGCTATGCAGTTTCTAGGGTGTTCTGACTTATTGTTAATACATTGTTATGTGGTTGCAAAAGTTCTTAGTGGTTATTAGCACATTGCTATAAGTTGCTAAGGTGTTCTGGGTGGTTGCTGTTGCATTGCTATATGGTTGCTAAGGTGTTCTTATTGATTGATATAGTGTTGCTATATGCTAAGGTGTTGAGTGGTAATTAGCGCATCGCTATTTGACTGTTAGGGTGTTCTGAGTGGTTGTCAGCACGTTGCTATACAGTTGCAAGGGTGTTCAGAGTGGTTGTTAATGCATTGTTGAGAAGTTACTAGGGTATTCCAGGTAGTGTCCCAAGTCAAAAGAGCCCACTCCCAAGTTTCCATGATATTATAGTCACTAGTTATGGCTTGGTTTCCTCCATCTATGAAAATCAAGATTTTTTTTGTCACCCTTTTACTTGTCTACCAGGTGAAAATTGTAAGTCTTATCACTTCATGAGGAACAGCACATCTCTCTTCAACAAGCATCATGAGTCATGTCTGTTGCACAAAGTGTGTGGGACGACTTGCATACCAAAGTTTAATTATGACCAACAGTAATAGTGATGGTCGTCTTAACAAGAACCACTTATTAACCTCACCTTTATACTTGCTTAACCATGTAATTCACGCCCCCCCATACCCAACCCCCCCCACACACACACACACACACACACACACACACACACACAAATTAGCGTCCACACTCTGCGTTTTGTCATTGTCCTTAATTGAGACAGACGGCTAAGGTTCCCAAGGCTTCTCTACGCACTTGCTGTTATAACAGAATTAATGGACACAGGCTAGTATGTCTTGACCTTCTGTCCTGCATTACCAACACACATGTCAGGGTAATTGGATCTCTGAAGATATATGTGCGATTGTTAAGCGAAGTCTCTATCACTGATCTATATGTCCTTGTCCCATTTCCTTTGTGTCCGTGAGTTTACTATTGAGTTAGAGCTGCTGAAATGTCCTTTCAGGTCCAACGCTGTCACTAAATACAGTCATTTGTCTTTCTAGATTAAAGGTGTAATATTATATGATTCTATTCAAGCACCTGGAGTCAACGGCACTCAGATGGTCTTTGTTTAGGAACAACTCTCCCAGTCACAAATGCAAGATAAATACAAGCATCTCCGAGAAAAAATGTGATTGCTCAGAGGGTGCCCTTTCCATACTTTGGGGAGTAAATGGAGTTCTCATTTAAGTATTAACTTGAATGAGATGTGTCTCCTAAAACTCATTAGAAGCTATAAAAGTAGACACAAAAGAGACCGTTATTGGTATACAGGAATAGTGAAGAGCTGTAAAGTTAATGTGGATAGCATACCTGCCCAGCCTAAAATGGTTTGCTGGTCAACTATGGTTGGTTGGCCAAGCTGGTGCTCAAGTGGTTTAGCTGGTTTGCCACCATGTCTCCCAGTTTGACCACCTGAAATGTGCCCCAAAAAACTCATAAAACCAACCAACAGACCAGTTTGAGCAGGCTGGGAGACCATTTAAGACAATCAGTTTTTTTTTTTTTTCAGCTCAGATAATATAGTTTTGGGAGAATTTGATGAAAATATTTGAGTTTGTAATGAAATGTGAGATTTGAACGCAGATTTTGATATCTTTTGAGCATTGTTGAGATGTCCTCTGAATATCTATAATAGACACGTGAGATTACTAGGGTCTTTTTCTCGGGACAAGCATCTGAAAGGCACATAAGTCTCCAATTGCTTTCTAATCTTATTGCTGTCATTTAGAAACAATTGAATTATTAAAGAGGTCATTTTTAATTTAATCTTCTCAACGACATCAATCACACTTGTACTGTCTTCGCAACCTACTATCTACATGTGACTTCCGTATAAAATAC
This sequence comes from Xyrauchen texanus, assembly GCF_025860055.1. Lineage (NCBI taxonomy): Eukaryota > Metazoa > Chordata > Actinopteri > Cypriniformes > Catostomidae > Xyrauchen > Xyrauchen texanus. The sequence goes on from NC_068324.1 coordinate 4,062,372, forward strand.
TGTTGCAACAAGTCAGAAAAGACCAAAAGCATCATGAGGTAACTAAAAGAGTAACAAACCACTTCCCAAAAAGAGGGCGAGCCAAGCCAACCAATTTAAAAATCCATTTCAAATTAAAAAGAATTGTTTAAGGGTATGAACTAAAAAGGGCAGCTACGTTAAGCTGAAGAAATGGAATTTGTAATAAATGAGCTTCGTGATCAGCAGGGAGAGAGAAAAAATACGAAGTTTTCCAAAAGAAGGGCAGTGGTTTTTATGTAAATTAATATGAGAGCCGAAATTAACTCAACCCTCGGGGCGAGTGCATTATCATTTCACTGCGTCAATGGAACTCCAGAGAATGGCAGGTTAACATCATAAAACAGCACCCCAGGTTGGAGCTTCATCAGGGTTTTTAATTTAAAGAGAGTCTTCGAGAGAGAAACGAAAAATTGAGCTCAACAGCCAAGCCAAACTGTAGAGATCTTTACATTTTTTTGCTACTATTGAGGCAGAAAAGTTTAGTAGTTTAATAGTTTTTCTTCATGTGTTGACGTAGTTCATTTTAAACAGGAATTTTAGGTGGGGCTTGTTGGGTGTTTTTTTTGTTTTGTTTTTTGTACTGCTAGTTGGTTTCAGGCATTTCTTGGGGGAGGGTCATTCTAAGGCTACATCTACATTAATCCTGTTACATTTGAAAATGCCATTTCATTTTCGAAACGCTCTCCATCCACACTGCTGTTTTTGAGCGTTTTCCAGCATTTGCTCATCCACACTGAAACATATGCAAACGCTTAAGTCCCCTTTCTGCTCATGAGAGAAATCGCCATTGCATGTATGGTCTGAAACTAAGGAAATTCGCCTTTGAAAGAATGCAATGTGAAGGTTGTACAAAGTAACATTTATCTTTTAACAACGCTATCAAAAGTGAATATCAGGCACAATATAACATGGGCCACCATCTTGATTGTTTTGGTTGAATTGATCACATGACAACAAATACGTTATAGTTTTCAGGAATATCAATCTTCCCAGTCCACATTACAACACGAAGACGATTGACCACGTCAATGATGCAGAGATCTACTTTTTATATTTAATTTAGTAGCAGCAAACATCACAAGCAGCCTCAACAATGGGCACAGAGTTTGTTCAAAGGGGAAAGCAAGAGCTAGAATGAGCGCAATCGCGTGCATGGTTGCCAGACTGCACAAAATAAGTATAACATTAGGCGGAATATTTCCATTTTGCTCAAGTATAAATCTCAAATTGGGGGTGTTGTGTCTCTTATCTGGCAACCCTGAGCATGTTAAACACTTGTGGAAGCGCATTAGTTCACAATGCATGTTAAATTAAATATCCAATGTAAAAAAAAAACACTTTTGGATAATTGAGCCGTGGGCCACGTTAAACCATGTGGAGGGCCGGATCCGGCCCGTGGGCCGTATGTTGCAACAGAAGCATATACCATCGATTAACAACCTTTAAGTTCACGGTAGGGTAATGGTTTATCGGTTATCATTAAAAATCAATTTGCCTATGGAGAAAACTAATGTGATTTATTTTTCCGGAACCCGACAGATGAAGGCTTGACTACGGAAAAACCCGCTTAGCACGATTATAACTGTGCATATAAATGTGCTGAATGTTTAGGAGTACTTTAGCATATAGATGGTCTCAAAACTAACACACACAGACTAAAAGCCACAAAACTTGAGGTTTGAGGTTAAAGCACCCTTTCATTTATCTTGCTTTGTCTTTGTTTTGTCGTTTACAGAAATGGCGAGCTGGTTACCGGTGGTCCTACTTGTGCTACATGTGACCATTGCTTTCTCAGAGGAACCCATACAGGAGTTTTCCACAGATACGCCCATCAATAACGCAGTACAGGACCCTTACACGGGGCGTGTTTACCTGGGTGCGGTCAATGCCATTTATCAACTGGACTCTTCTCTACACCTGGAAGCCAGGGCTGAAACGGGGCCCAAGAAGGATGCGAGGGGTTGTACACCGCCTGTGTCTACCTGTCAGGATCTTAAAGACACTAATAACACCAATAAACTCTTGCTAGTTCATTCGGCTAATGAGTCGTTGATAGTTTGTGGGAGTTTATATCGAGGAATCTGCTGTCTGCTAAACCTCACCAATGTCAAAGAGCAGATGTACTACAGCGACAGTAAAGGTGAGCGGACCTACGCCACTAGCACCGAGGAGCACGTTTCCGTGGTTGGCGTCATGGCCACGCTTGAAGTTGATGATAAACCATTCAGCGTCTTTTTGGTTGGGAAGGGCTACGGAAGCATGGACAGCTCGAAACTCATCAGCACCAGAATCGTGCAGAATTATCGCGAATGGGTTGTGTTCGAAAGCATAATTGAGGCTTCAACTGTCCAAGCTGTCCCGTTTTTACCCAAGTACCTACACGATTTCCGATTTGCATTTAAAAACGAAGAGTACGTTTTCTTTGTCTTCTCGCGCACTCTTGGCGGAACGGACAATAAAAACTTTACTTTCATTTCTCGCCTCTGTGAGAACGACAATCACTATTACTCATACACAGAACTTCAGCTCAACTGCGGCCCGAACAATCGCTACAACAAAGTCCAGGCTGCCTACGTCACTGAGCCGGGAAAAGAGCTGGCCCATGCCATGTCCAACTTGGGAGAGAATGGAAATGTTCTGGCCTGGGATAAAGTCTTGTTTCTGGTCGCTAGCTCAGAGGAAGGGGGTACGGAGTCAGCACTGTGTATGTACCCCCTTAAAAACATCAACCAGAAGCTGTTAGCCATCGTTAGTGCTTGTTACACGGACAACGGCAAGATTGATGGCAAATTAGTTGTGGAGAGTCCTTACACGTCCAGCACTAACGATCCATGTGTCAAACACGACGTAAGTAGCAGCCTCTCGTAATATTGATCAGTGCTTTTTGGGACAGGACTTATAATATTTTCTTATTCAGCATTTTATTCCTTGCTTTCCAATAAAAGTACTTGAACATGATTAAAATGAGATACATTTCACAAGTCTTGTTTTCAGAGAAATCTTAAACTGAAAGAACAAATTGCTTGTCAATGGAGTTAGAAAAATACATTGAATTAAAAGGGAAAACAAGCTTCTTTTCTTGCTCCATTGGCTAATAGTTTTTTCTTGCTTTTAGCATATACGTCACATTTGTTTCTTAGATTTCTTGATATGCCATTTTTCCTCTCAAGTAAACTTACCTTGTTTTAAGGATGTTTAGATATTTGTATAGGAAAATACTGAATAAGAAAATGATTTTCCTTTTGTTAACCTGCAGAAAGACATTGTGAACAAATATAAGTGTGGAGCCGATTTTCTCCCATCTCCATTGGCCAGCCGGCAGGAGTTTGCCTTGAGGGCCAATCCCATCTTTATCAGACAGAACCTGTTGACCGCAGTGGCTGTAGCTGTGGAGAATGACCACGCCATTGCGTTTCTGGGACACAATGCAGGAGAGGTAATTAAGGTAAGATCAGTCATGCTAAATGCTATAAACGTTATGCTATAACCCTTAGTGTTGAGGTTTTACCACGTTGTCAGCACGTGGGATGGTTGTAGACCTTATGTTCATTAGTTACAGTGGAGTAGTTCAGTGGTAAAGACGCTGACTACCACCCCTGGATTTCGCGAGTTCGAATCCCAGGGCGTGCTGAGTGACTCCAGCCAGGTCTCCTAAGCAACCAAATTGGCCCGGTTGCTAGGGAGTGTAGAGTCTCACGGGGTAAACTCCTCGTGATCACTATAATGTGGTTAGCACCCGGTGGGGCACGTGGTGAGTCATGCATAGATACTGTTGTCAATGCCGTGGGTCTCCACACACGCTATGTCTCCGTGGTACGAGCCTCTTGATAAGATGCGTGGATTGACGCGGAGGCAACTGAGACTCCCACCCCTGGATTTCACGAGTTCGAATCCCAGGGCGTGCTGAGTGACTCCAGCCAGGTCTCCTAAGGAACCATATTGGCCCGGTTGCTAGGGAGGGTAGAGTCTGCCTCAGTTTGCGCAACTTCACAATACAATGTGATAAAAAAAATAAAACATTTAAAAAATGTTTTCACTCTACAACTATACAAAAAAAATGTTTTAGTTAAGTTAGTAATGTCACTCACGAGGTGCTATAACCTTTACCTTCTTACCACTTTGTCAGCATGTGGGAAGCTTGTGGACCTAGATGTGAATTAGTTACATAAGAATAGCAACACAGCATGTGTTATGAAAATTAAAGGAATATGGAAACAATTCTTTAACAAGCCTTTTTTCACAAGATAAAAATAGCCAAAAATTGACATTCTGTAGGAGGACGTAAGGGAAAGTGCAGCCCTGTCTTTTGGCCGTTTGGCCTTGTTAAAGAAACGTTAAGGATATGTATATCTCCAGAAATTTGAGACAACCAATTAGTGGACCGGCTGATGTCACACACCTGATTTAGCATGCACGTCACAACGCTACAGTTTAGGCTTTGGCAGGTACACGAATTGGAGGCTGAAATCAGTGAATTTCTGTCAGAGAGATGAAAGAGAAAGTGTTCTCACTGTCACGGAAACTCCTCTCCACCACAGACGCAGCTAAACACGTTAGACGTTATATTAGGGATAATGAACTGATTATTTGTCAAATAGACAGTTGAAATTGAGGGAAAGATGGATAAAAACCAAGCTCAAATTAGGTTTTGTATCCTATCCCGCCGATTTGAGTGTAAATGGAGACAGATGTAGTTTTTGTGGTCATTATATGTGGCTTGTGGGTGAAAGTCACAAAACCTGTCAAGAACATGTCCAGCTCATGTTTCACCCCAAAATCAAATCTATATTTTCCTTTACTAAAATGAAGCCTAGTATTGTGACATTTTTATAGCAATTAAGAACATGTCTGGGTCATATTTCACCCCAAAATCAAAATAATTGTTTTTTTCTTTTGCTTCAGGAAAATAAAGCCTATTTTCAGGACCATTAAGATTGTTTGCATTGTAACATTATTTTCATGAGACAAATTTTCTTCAGAATTATTGTTACTGTAATTAATCTTATGAGGTTTTTTCCTCATATACAGTATTCCCATTATTATTAGAGAAATTAGAATTAAAATTAGACTTATATTGAAAATTATAAGTACATTTACATTTATGCATTTGGCAGATGCTTTTATCCCAGGCGACTTACAGAGCCCTTATTACAGGGACAATCCTGCAACCTGGAGTTAAGTGCCTTGCTCAAGGACACAATGGTGGTGGCTGTGGGGATCGAACCAGCAACCTTACGATTACCAGTTATGTGCATTAGATCACTACACCACCACCACTCCGTAGTGGTGATTATAAGTAGATTATAAAAAATGCTCAAATTAGAATAAATACAATTTAATATACTAATATATATATATATATATATATATATATATATATATATATATATATATATATATATATAAACTCACCTAAAGGATTATTAGGAACACCTGTTCAATTTCTCATTAATGCAATTATCTAATCAACCAATCACATGGCAGTTGCTTCAATGCATTTAGGGGTGTGGTCCTGGTCAAGACAATCTCCTGAACTCCAAACTGAATGTCAGAATGGGAAAGAAAGGTGATTTAAGCAATTTAGAGCGTGGCATGGTTGTTGGTGCCAGACGGGCCGGTCTGAGTATTTCACAATCTGCTCAGTTACTGGGATTTTCACGCACAACCATTTCTAGGGTTTACAAAGAATGGTGTGAAAAGGGAAAAACATCCAGTATCGCGGCAGTCCTGTGGGCTAAAAATGCCTTGTTGATGCTAGAGGTCAGAGGAGAATGGGCCGACTGATTCAAGCTGATAGAAGAGCAACTTTGCCTGAAATAACCACTCGTTACAACCGAGGTATGCAGCAAAGCATTTGTGAAGCCACAACACGCTCAACCTTGAGGCGGATGGGCTACAACAGCAGAAGACCCCACCGGGTACCACTCATCTCCACTACAAATAGGAAAAAGAGGCTACAATTTGCAAGAGCTCACCAAAATTGGACAGTTGAAGACTGGAAAAATGTTGCCTGGTCTGATGAGTCTCGATTTCTGTTGAGACATTCAGATGGTAGAGTCAGAATTTGGCGTAAACAGAATGAGAACATGGATCCATCATGCCTTGTTACCACTGTGCAGGCTGGTGGTGGTGGTGTAATGGTGTGGGGGATGTTTTCTTGGCACACTTTAGGCCCCTGAGTGCCAATTGGGCATCGTACCTGAGCATTGTTTCTGACCATGTCCATCCCTTTATGGCCACCATGTACCCATCCTCTGATGGCTACTTCCAGCAGGATAATGCACCATGTCACAAAGCTCGAATCATTTCAAATTGGTTTCTTGAACATGACAATGAGTTCACTGTACTAAAATGGCCCCCCACAGTCACCAGATCTCAACCCAATAGAGCATCTTTGGGATGTGGTGGAACGGGAGCTTCGTGCCCTGGATGTGCATCCCACAAATCTCCATCAACTGCAAGATGCTATCCTATCAATATGGGCCAACATTTCTAAAGAATGCTTTCAGCACCTTGTTGAATCAATGCCACGTAGAATTAAGGCAGTTCTGAAGGCGAAAGGGGGTCAAACACAGTATTAGTATGGTGTTCCTAATAATCCTTTAGGTGAGTGTATATATATGTATATATGTGTGTGTGTGTGTGTGTGTGTGTGTGTGTGTGTGTGTGTGTGTGTGTGTGTGTGTGTATATATATATATATATATAATACTATTTTACTTACCAATATAAATACTATGTGCATTGTGTAGTAATTATGCATCATGGTAATAGTTGTTAACCTCCTTGAATTTATTCAGATTTCAGGAAAAATTATTATATAAAACATTTTTATTTCTTTTTTTAATCACCGTTGATAATGATCAGGATTACAAAAACATCCGGACTTATTACGATAAGGAGATTTTGAGAGTAAATGTGATCATTTGCATAAAAAGTAACGTCATAATGCAAACAATGCCCATAAATATAGGCTTCATCTTCTTAATGCAAAGTGTTATTATTATAATTGATTATATTATTATAGGGTGAAATATTGTGGCCCGTAAATGTTTTCTTAGGCCATTTTTCCAGCATTGACATGGTGTTGTCAGGTGTGGCTCAGGTCCGGCGGTTTTGTGTGTTCCATAAAGATGACAGATGTGCTCTGTCCTCGCCGCGACTGTTTCGTTGTGACTTTCTCTATGTGAACTGTTCTTTCCATACGCAGGTACATTTGTCAAGTCAGCCAGAGGCGTACAACCCCGGACCCGGCTACAAAACCAGTGGTTACGTAAACAAGAACCTTTTCTTTGACAAAACCCAGGCGCACTTGTACATCACCACAGAGAAAAAGGTAATGGCTGGAGTCATTAATCACAGACTGTACACTCACGGTTTGAACATGTGCTGTAGTTTGATTATCGCTGCCTTGACCTCAAGAAAAGTATGATTGCAATTGTCTCAGCGCCTTTTACCATGATATCTGCCGTTGATGTTGAAATATACCTTTTGTTATTGTGTTCTAAATGGAATCTGAATGCACAGTGTTCATATTGCTGAGTCCATGACCTCAAAGTATGTAATTATAGGCAGTAATGTATTGAAATCGCTCATACCTTCTTTTTATCCTTTTATCCACTGTTTTCTGCAATTAACTCAGCTCGAACCACTTCACAGACACTTTCCAAAGTGTGCTATCTGTTTTGATTTATATCCACCTTTTTCCTGAACACAGAAATGTTTCATGATTCATAGCGGAAGCCAGTTTTCTCCAGTGTTTTCACTAGGGATGCACAGATCCGATACCTGGATCGGTATCGGCTCCGATACTGAAGCTTTTAGACGGATCGGGTATCAGCCCGACGAGACGGATCCAAATCCAATACTGTGTGTTAGTCATGTTCGTTACTGTCAAGCTCAAAAAAATGACATAAAACCACCATTAAAGTCGTTCATATGGCTCGTGCATTTTATTGAAAGCCACTTGAAGACGTGCAATAGCTCTGTGAATCCCAAAAGGCTGTTTAATAAAGTAAATGTATAAAATGCCCGCTCGGCTCCAGCGTGTCAGTGAAAGGCGCTGCTCTGTTTGCGCACACACTCGCAGCTATTTTTAGCCTTCACGCGGTGTGCAGTATTTGAACAACATCTCAGATGTAGATGCTCAATAGTTCGGTTCACTTATGATATGCATTTAAAACGGCACAGGAGGTGCATTTGACCTGAATCTGAATAGGAAGCGAATTAAACCACTGCCTACAAACAGACACTTGCAGGACGTCCAGGGGAGTTCAGAATGTCAAAATAAAAGCGTGAGGGTTTAAAAGTTAAAGGTGCACGATTGAGATATATTTAAGTAATATCACACGAGCAAGAGTGATATATGGCCCTACATCAGCACTGCTGTGATTCGGCCACAGGTAATTACAGCAGTGCTGATGTAGGGCCATATAGCACGATTACGAGTGTTATATTGCTTATATACAACAGTTCAATTAACAATTACATTGTAAAAAATTAGGAAAAACCGAGTAAGGTCATAAAACGTATTTGTGCATGGAACTACTTTATTATGCTACAGATCAGAATCTGCCGTTGCTGGTTCAAAACAAATGATGCGTCCAAACTTCCATTTAGTAATTCAAAAAGTTCACTTCAGAAATGGCATCACGGCTTGTGCTGTTTCTAACAAGTTATTGGATAAACAAGGATGGATTGGTGTGTGTGCGTGTGTGTGTGTGTGTGTGTGTGTGTGTGTGTGTGTTAGAGAGATGGAGAGATGGAGAGAGTGCGTTCTGACGGTCAGTTTCTCAGTGGAAAAATAGCATCCAAGTGGGGGTATTTCTCCCTGTTTCGTGGTAGCCGCACAAGAGTCGATCACTATAGAAACAGCGATGTCCTCCGCCATTTTTAAACAGTGTGTATCCAATGTGGAAACTCGGTAAGTGCCTCGAGTTCTGTAATCAAACAGTCCTACGTGTCTCTCAGCTGCAATGAGCCTCAATCCTGAAATTGTTCATTTAAAGCTGTTTAAAACAATGTCCTAGCTTAAGTAATGTAGTGGTAATACGAGCGATCACAGAGCGCTGTTCTATGTAAACAATGACTAACAGATTCACTTTACGTCACCAAAAATGATCTTTTGCCACCACGTGCTGGCTAACATATATCATTTTAAAAATAAAGACTAACTCCTAACAGATATGCACTGCTCTTACACCATAGTTTAGAATGGCAGGAACACAAGCGGAGTGATACACACAGTGAAGCTTCCAAGTGCTGATGATGTCACACCATCAGTGCTTAAGGAACGTCTCTCGTCCAATCAGATTTGAGGACCGGAACTAACTTTTGTATATTACCCTATATAAAAAAAAAAATCCCTAGTAGACTTAGTTCAGACCGAACTCATTCTTGCACTAAAATTGGGATGCAGCGCAAAGAATAGAACAGAGCGCAGATTATGAAACCCGTTTTATTTGAAAGTTAACGTAAATTTTAACACGACAAGGCATCGTAAAAACACAGTGCTTGACGAATTGTAACGGTGAAAAAAACGTCCATCTAGTGCATGTTTACATAGAAAACCAATTTAAAAACAGCGCAGATGAACTTAACAATGTGTTCGTTGTAAACGACCCCTTGCGGTATTAAGCTGCGTTCACACTGCCAGCTACTTTGTCGCTGCATGTCGCCAGTGGCTGCGGTTAGGTCGCTAGTGGTGTGTATGGAGAGTCTAAACAGCACTGTTTCTTTACAATTCATATTATTATTCAAATATTAGGATCACGCAAGCTCTACCATCTTCTCTCATATTGGCAGTCGCTCCTGAAAGTCACTCTTCATTTGCATAAAGTTAAACATTTCTCAACTTTGTTGCTTCGCTGGACATATCCGGTCACCGTCGCTCGTGTTGCCGGAATCGCCAGCTCTCATTGAAAATTAATGAGATGAGGTCATTTTGTCGCTGCATGTCGCTGGCAGTGTGAACGCAGCTTTAGGGTTTAGTTAAAAAACGGCTAAATGGTGTCCCGCAGAATTTAACAAAAGGAACGTTTATAGGCTGATGGGATGCAAGAGCGTGTCCTGTGTGAACAGTTCTGTTTCTAACATCTGATACTGTAAGAACAGTCGGGTCAGTTAAATCTGTATATCTGTTTTTTTTATTTATTTTGTGGTTGTGTAGATCACTAAGGTGCCTGTTCAGGCCTGCCATCTGAAGACAGACTGCCAGTCGTGTGTGGCACAGAGAGATCCATATTGTGGCTGGTGTGTACTGGAGGGAAGGTAAATTAATGTTTTCGGCATACTTAAAAATAGTGCCATGGCCTAGTGGTTGGCGCATGTTGTTGAGCTGTGGTGGTCATATGGGAGATATGCAGGTTTGAATCCTGCTAGTAACATGTCCTGATCTTATTTTTTCTTGGAAAAAGATCAAATGTGTTATATTAAATTATGCATATATAAACTATATGTTATTAAAGAATAATGACATAATTACAATGTTGTTAATTTTAGATTTTTACTGCATATGAATATCATCGTATTGGCAATATAAAGACACAAACACCAAGTTTCACAACAGGTTTCCAGAGCATATGTGTTGAATTGCATTATGTTTTACGTAATTGCAATAGAAGTGTAATATTATGTTTATTGATTGTGTTAGATGTACCAGGAGATCGGAGTGCAGCCGTGCGGAGGAAAAGAACGGTTGGCTATGGAGTCCAAACCAACAGTGTGTGAAAATCGTGTCTTTCCACCCGCCGAATCTCAGCTGCTTGAAGTCCCAGCAGGTACCAGCCGAGTGTCGCGGACACAATTACCAGAGTCTTATTTTTAAACCAGACCGCTCAGCGCTGATTATGAGAAAAGCTGAGCTCGACTCCCACACAATGAGGCCATATTGGTGAACAGACGGCGGGAACACAATGGGCACTGATGGCATGTTTAGAATTCTATTCTAAAGGTGCTGCTGTTGTTTTGCTGTTGTACACGCTGAAAGTTCTCTGATTACAATATATGAGTGTATTGATTTTTGTAGCATATTTATTTATTTATTGATAAATTGTTGATGTTAATTAAAAAAAAATAGATTTATTTAATTTATTAAAGTGTTAAAGTGACTAATGAATAATTGACATTTACATTTTTTTTTCCCATTAAATTTAATAATTTAGGGACTGATTGGAAATGTTATTTTTCATTGGAGCCGTTGCCTAGGTTACACTGTAAAATGTACTCTGTATTTTTGTCTTATGTTCCAGTAAAATATCTAAACATCCTTAAAACAACATCAATTTACTTGAAGCAATTCTAGATAGAAATTTATGCTTAAAACAAGAAAGAAGCAATTTGCCAATATGGTAAGAAAAATACATTTAATTAAACGGGAAACTAAGTTTGTTTTTCTTATCTCATTGCAAATAGTTTTTTTTTTTTAAGCATTAACCTCATTTGAATATTCTTAGATCATTCCTTTCATATATTCACAACTGTGTTCACAACAAAAGTTTATAAAGTTCAAAGTTTATAAAAATCTCTCACAGGTCGAGATAAATATCCGAGCGCTGCCGATCCTCAAAGATTCCGACCGTATCAACTGTGTCTTCGGCTCTTATCACAGTAACGGCAGGATGGTGGACGGACGAGTCAGTTGCCAATTACCGGAGCAGCATCTCATACCGCCCACACCTGAGCAACAAGGTACAACTCAAAAACAAGACGGTGGATATGTGAACATTCTCTCTGGGAGTCATATTTCAGAATGATATGGGGATTAAAGGGGCTATATTCTCACGACAGACAGTTGAATATATCATATAATATAACATGCAGAGCTACAGTACCTCCCGATTGAATTACAAAATTTTAAATGAATCAAATATTAGTGAACCACAATAATTTATTTAATCATGTATTTCTTCAAATGAACCAAAAGTAATATACGGGATGGTTGTTGGTATGACAATGTGTAGTTAACGATCAGAGGTGGGTAGAGTAGCCAAAAACTGTACTCAAGTAAATGTGCTAACATGAATAATTACTAGAGTAAGAATAAGAAAGTATCTAATTAAAAGAGTACTTAAGTAGCGAGTAACTCACAAATTACATAATGGCCGTTAACTCCCCTATATTCCATTACATAATATACATTTAACATGCATTACAGAATTATTATTATTATTAATGGAAATTCTGTCATCGTTCACCATCATGTTGTTCCAAACCCGTACGATTTTCTTTCTTCTATGCAACACAATAAGGAGATTTTAGACAGAACGTTTGCCTGAGTCACTATTTACTTTCAGTGAATGTGTTTTTTCCCTCAATATTTTGAAAGTGAATGGTGACTGAGACTGTCAGTGTGTAACATTCTGTCTAACATATTTTGTGTTCCACAGAACACAGAACGTCACATGGGTTTGGAACAACATGAGGGTAGAGAAATGATGACATAATATTAAATCATGACTCAGCGATCACTTTAAAGAGATAGTTCACCCTAAAATTAAAATTATCTTATAATTTACTCACCCTCATGCCATCCCAGATATGTATGACTGACTTTCTTCTGCATAACACAAATGAAGACTATCTCAGCTCTGTAGGTTCATACAATGCAAGTGAATGGTGGTAACATTTTGATGCTCCAAAAAGCACATAAAGGCAGCATAAAAGTAATCCATAAGACTCCAGTGGTTAAATCCAGAAGTTGTATGATAGGTGTGGGTGAGAAACAAATTTAAGTAATTTTTTAGCTAGACGTTCTTCTCCCTACCCAGCAGGGGGCAATATGCAGAAAAGAATGTGAATCACCAAAAACAAAAGAAGAAGAATGTGAAAGTGATCCGTTTCTCATCCACACATCGCTTCTGAAGATATCGATTTAACCACTAAAGTCTTATGGATTACTTTTATGCTGACTATTGTGATTTTATTTAGACTTAAAATGTTGGCACCCATTCACTTGCATTGTATGGACCAAAGGAGCGGAGAAATTCTTCTAAAAATCTTAATTTGAGTTCAGCAGATGAAATAAAGTCACACATCTGGCATGAGGGTAAGTAAATAAGGAGAGAACTTTCATTCTACTTTTTCAGCATACTCAAAGTAATTTTTTATTAAGTAATGTAAATGTAACTGAGTAAATGTAGCGTGTTACTACCCACCTCTGTTAATGATTGTTTTTGGTGCTATTTTCAAAAAATTAATCTTACTTATACAGTCTGTGTAAACATGTTAAAATATAAAATCATCTCATCATTTGGTAACAGACTTCTAAGGCAGTAAATCCAATAAAAATGTCCTATGAAGTACTAAAATAACATTAATGGAACATTATGGAATCAGAATAGTTCCATACAATTCCCATCCCTACCCACGTTTACATTAGATGGCCCCTTTTAGACTCCAATATGTAAATTATCTCTGTTATGATTAGCTAAACTCTTCCTGAACCCCTCTCTTTCTGTGTGCACAGATTTCGTGGCTGTCCCGGTCAAGATCATCGTGAACGGCAGCGTGGAGTTCGCGTCCAGTGAATACAAGTTCTACAACTGCGCAGCTGCGGTACACAAGGCAGAAAATACGCCGTACGTTTGCTCTCTCCACTTCTATTGTCAGCGAATGTGTGCGTCCACTTTATGCTGACGCCAGTGTGTGTATAATGAATACGAGCATGTGTAACGATGAGACAGAGGTTTACTCATAAATTGTAATGCATCACCGAAGCTGGAATTGAATTTGCTTCTATAGAGAGTTGCTTACGTTTTTATTCCCAAGAGCAGGAAATTGCTTTTGTTTCTCATCCATTCATCACACATGAAAGTCGATCTCTCATCTTTTTTCCTCCCCTGCTTCTTGTGTTTTTAAGAGCCAGGGGACATTTCTGATGAATGACTATTATTTGAAGTGCACTGGGAGTATTATGTTTTTACACCAAACATTTACACACTGATGAAAAATTTAACTAGAGGTCTGATTCGAAAGCTCTCTCGCTGCCAGCCTATGCTGTAGTTTAATCGTTGTTTTGTTTCTCTTTAGTTGCACTTCCTGTGTAAGCAGCAATTGGGGATGCCAGTGGAACATTGCGGCACACACCTGCACAGATTGGAACGATGCAGAAACCGGGGTTAATATAGTCAAACCCAGACAGGTACGGAGGAATTAATTTGGGTGAGCACACAAATGCACACATGCCCCCCCCTTTTCTCCCTAATTTGGAATGCCCAATTCTCAATGGACTCCAAGTCCTTGTGGTGGTGTAGTGACTCGCCTCAATCCGGGTGGCAGAGTACGAATCTCAGCTGCCTCCGCATCTTAGCACGTGGCTTGTTGAGCGCGTAACCGCGGAGACATATCGCGTGTGGAGGCTTTGCGCTATTCTCCGTGGCATCCATGTCACAGCTCAAATTATAGCGACCATGAGGAGGTTGCCACATGTGACCCAAACTAGCATCCGGGCCAATTTGGTTGCTTAGGAGATCTGGCTGGAGTCACTCAGCACACCCTGGATTCGAACTCGGGACTCCAGGGGTGGTAGTCAGCGTCTCGCTGAGCTACCCAGGCCCCTCAACACACACATAAAAAAGCATCCATGTGACCTGTGCACACTATAGTATAAGTCCTCTGAAGCCATACAATATCTTTGTGTGAGAAACAGACTGAAATGTAAGTCATTCGGTCAAGTCAAGCTCAAAAAAATCTTGAAATCTCATTCAAATCAAATATGAATTCAAATATAGTGCGTCACCATTAGGTTTGATGTCAAGAACCAAGGCTGTCACATGACCAAAAACTCTGGAACTGGAACCCCTCAGATTCAGTTTTATTACCCACTGTTTAGAGGGAGGGGAATCTTGTTTCCAATTTAAAAGAATCCGTCATCTCGCTTGAAGAGAGTTGAAGGCAATGCAATCACTATCTCTTCTCGAAAGAGTGGTCTTTTTGCCAACTTCACCAAAAATGGTTATTGGAGGGTTTTGACTAATATTAACATTGAATAATTTGGAAGAAGTCTAAAAAAAAATCAGTGTCCAGAAAATAAAGCGTCTGGGACAAAACCAAAACATATGGGCAAGTGTAGCAAGAGACTGGATTGGGTCAATAGAATAATACATCTTTGCCAACCGAGCCCTAGACAAATGAATTCTGTGTACATCTTTAAAATGTAAACGACAATGTCTGGCACAGATAGAAGACCCATGAGCCCTATACTTAGCCACGTGTCACTCTTCATCAGTCAGGCAGGCATTAAGATCCTGTTGCCAATTGTCTCTTTGTACATTATTTGGAGCTGACAATAGAGATGTCAGTTAAATGTACAAAAGAGAAATAGTTCCTCTCTGAACCGAACTGTCAGCCAGAAACTGTTCAATTGGATGTGGTTCAGGAAGAGATGGAAGTGAGGTGAAACTCTTGCATATATATATATATATATATACGTAGACCTGCAGATATCTGAAAAATGAGTCTTGGATATCTTGAATTTAGACCCTACTTGCGTAAATGAAAGAAAATTCCCATCTATAAAAAGTTATTTACATGATACTATGCCTTTTTCTTATGCCATATAAAAGAGCATGATCATTAAGAGGCTGGGAGAACCGAAGATTTCTAGCAATTGGTGCATAGACGGAGCCTCTCTGCCAACAAAAATATTTACGAATTTGGACCCAAATCTGGACCCAATTCCATGCCGTAGGATGTAACGAGCGAATGTCAAGACCAAGTGGAAAGGGTGAAAATAGAAGCAGCAGCCTATATTTTGGTCACACATTACAGTATATATTTGCTCATATACAGTGAAATTATTTTTTTCGCATATCCCAGCTAAGCTGGGGTCAGAGCACAGGGTTAGCCGTGATATGGCACCCCTGGAGCAGATAGGGTCAAGGGCCTTGCTCAAGGGCCCAACAGTGGCATCTTGGCGGTGATGGGGCTTGAAACCTTGACCTTCTGGTCAGTAACCTAGCGCCTTAACTGCTGAGCCACCACTAGAAAGGCTGGGAGTGAGAAAGGGAAGCAAGCGGAGGATTCAATGAATAGTATTGTAGGAATTCTACCAATGCACAAATGCACTCAAGTTACATGCCCAGTAGTAAAGTTGAAAATATGGAAGAGCCATCCCTCCCAACTCCTTGGGATGTAGTTAAAATCACAGGTGTATTCTTGGAGGTTTGATCTTTACAGCCAAGGATAAGGGAAGTCTGGACCAATTGTCAAGGTTCGTCTTTATACGTTCTAAGAGGGGAGCAAAGTTAAGTTTGTACAGCTCCAAAAATATTTCTCAACAGTACCACACCAAGATACATGAAATAATCTGGTGCTAACTTAAGGGCTAAGCAGAAAAGGATAAATGTTTTGCGGCTTGATTTATAGGGAATACTTCACTCTTGGAGAGATTGCTGAAACGCTCAAGCACCGTAATAACATGAGGAAGTGTATTATGTTGATCTGAAATGTAAAGCAGCAGAATGTCTGCATATAATGATAATTTATGTTCTCTGCCCCTCTGATAATTCCCTGAATTGCTGATGTAGATCTTAAGCAAATAGCTTAAGGCTCGATCGCCACTGCAAAAAGTGAGAAAGGGGACATCCCTGTCTAGTTCCTCTTTGTAATTGAAAAGAGGATGAGCTAAGGCCATTAGTGATCACAGAAGAAGAGGGAGAAGCATACAAGAGTGTTGAACCCATGAAAGGAACTTTGGACCCACCCCGAATTTCTCTAGACAGCTGAAGAGATAGCTCCACTCTATCAAATGCTTTTTCAGCGTCTAAAGAAATTACAACGTCTGGTATATGCTGATTGGTGTCCGGGGAATAAATAAATGTAAAACACTCTATGAATATTAAAGAAAGAAAAATTATTCTGAATGAATCCGATCTGGTCCAGCGTTTTGTCAGAAGGTAGAACGTTCCTCAGCATTTCAACAGTTTTACAGTCCACACCTAACAAAGAAACCGGGCGATGATCCACAATTAAAAGGGTCTTTCCCCTTAAGTAGGACTGAAATTGCTGCTTGATAAAAGTTGGAAGTTGGCCTGTTAGGAATGATTCATTAAGTACCGCTTGTAAAAAAGGCATTCGTTTTTCCCTGAACATTTTTAAAAATTCCACCATAAATCCATCAGGTCCTGGGATTTTTTGAGATTTGCATATTTGAAAGAGCTAAATTAGGTTCTTCCAAGTTTAGGGGCATTTCCAGTTCCAGTTGATCATCTGCAGGTGTCTTAGGAGTTTGGAAAATTTTGACCTTTAGACTGTGTACCGGCTCAAAAAAGGTTTTGGCCTCCGATGGAGATTTGAACGAATGGTTGGTGTTGCCAAAGGTGAGGCGTAGTTTTGCCGGGGTAATGCATTCCTTAGGAGATCCCAGCCTGCTTGAGCTTGAATTTCACGGGATTGAAGACCACTCAACTCCGCACTTATGTCTGGAAAAATATGAATTTGTACACAGTCGTATGTAAGTTTGCCGTGTTTCCTGGAGGCTTGAAGAATCTTGGCCTTATTGGAGAAGTAATGCAGGCGAGCAATCATTGCTTTGGGCATACCAACTGTGCTGGGTTTCGGGACTGGAGTGCAGGGAGCATGGTCCTGTTTTTCTAGATCCTGTTGTTGCTCTTGTAGCTTTTGAATCTGCTCTTGAAGGCAAGAAATGTAGATTCCATTGCTTCAACGGAGTTGAATTGAGCAAGGTTTCCATATTTGCCATGGTAATAGCCATCGTTGCTTGCTTCGCCTGCATGGAGCGGAATTCCCCTGTAACTTCCTGCTGTAAGATATCAATTCTGGTCTTGGTTTCAGCCTGTAAAGTATCGATAATCAGTCCTATTTCTGAGCAGAAGCCTGCCATCTCCGTTTTGATGGTATCTGTCATCTGATTTTGAGAGGATACAATTCAGATTTAACCAGCTGAAAGATTGCATTGTCCTCCGGTGTCAAAGAAGTGTCGACAACTTCGCTAGTGGTGCCAATATTAGCAGCGGCCTCCATGCTAGTTTGCTTCAGTCTAAGGCTATCAAGGCGAATCTGCTTTGCCATAGTTTTTATTAATGGATTTACTCATCATTTTGGGAAAAAAAAAATTTTTAAATGAGGTAGAAGTTGTTAGAGACCAGTTTATTCAGTCAACAATATACTGTCAGCGTGTCTTACGTTACTGAATGAGTGCATCGAACTTAAGACTAACACATTGTCTTGGCACCCGGAAGCCATAACAACTTAAATGTTGGTCTGTTTCTCACACAAAGTTATCAAATGTCTTCAGACTTCTGGAAATAAAAGAGTTTGAAAATAGCACGTCAAACTGTTTTTGGAAAATCTTAGCTGTTCTAAGGAGGTTTACCAGCTCATCTAGACCAGATTAGACCAGCTAACCACAATAAATGATCAGCTTGGACCAGCTTGAAACCACACAAAACAAGCTACTACTTTGAGCTGGATTGTTCAGCCAAGTAAATGCTGAGAGCCTCTGAATTGATCCAGCTAGTCCACAAAGTCGAAATGTTTGAGACAATTTATTTATTTATTTTAAACTCTTTCTGAAATACTGTTGATATCCAGTGCCAGCAATTTTAGAAACAACCCCTACAATGTTTGATATTTTCTGCTTCCTGGAACAGCCACACATGGCAGATTAATTGGACACAAATTTAATCATTTTACTCACTCTGTTTAAATGTGAATCATATAAGCTAAATCAGCAAATAAAATGGATGGAAAAAATGGATTATGCAATTAGACACAGTCGCCAATGTCAGAGTGGATGTATGAGATTTCAGCTGTAAATAAACTGTTTTATTCATCCACATCATTGTAGTTAATAGGGTTTTCAGTTTCAACGGATGTCCATTAATTTATGTAGGACATAAATTAAGAATCGTTCAAAAGATCACCATAGATTAGAATGAATTCAGCAGACACTACAAATTCCCTCTAGTTTTAAAGATCGCCTAACTTTCATGTACAGAAGAATTTATAGAATTCTCCTTCTTTCCTATGTTCAAGGTCAAGAGCTGCCCACGGTTTGAGAATCCAGATCCTGTCCTTATTCCGGTCGGTTACAAAACACGAATCAGTTTCGAGGGCATTAATTTGGACCCATACAAGGTGAGTTCCACATCCTGCTCTACATTTCACAAAATATGTTGCTCTTCTAGGTGACTTAATTAAGATTACAGGCTTAGTGATGTGTATTTCTGATCAAATATCTCTATCTATGAATATCTATGAGTATTGACAAATAGAGTTTTGAGTGTTTTGAGTGTAACCGGTAAAGTTTCTACTTAAGGGAAAGGAGGCGGCGGGAACCGGTTGTGCAGTCAACATAAACTTTTAATGGTATAAAGAAACTGAAACATAATATAAAACACAAAGACCCACACACTTACAGTGGCCGCATGTGTGTCTCTCTCTCTGTAACTTCCGGCTGATTAGGACAATTAAGTGCTGGGCATGCGTCCTCACGGGTCAGCCATGCCGCCCTCCTCCTCACACTCCTCCGCCCAATTCAGGCCGGGGAAACCTCCAGCATGAAGTGCTCCCCTCCCTTCCTGGAGGGGAGGTGTTGCCCTTCCGGCCATCCTTCTGCCGGCAGATCTTCCCCGCCTCTCTGGGAGAGGGGAGAAAGAGAGAGAGAGAGTTTTGAGTATTAAAATATCAGTATTTTGAGTAATGTGAGTGTTTTAAGTTTTGAGAAACATCAGTGTTGAGTTTTGCGAATGTTTTGAAGATTGACAATGTGACAGGGCGGAGGGCGGGGCCGGCTCGTGATTTTACACACCGGCCCCTTATCAGGCTAATCAAGCCTCCAAGAGGGATAAAGGCGGACTGTGGATGGTGGTGCGGGAGAGAGAGAGAGAGAGTGTTTACGGGCAGCTGACTGTCATATGATATTGTCAAGCTGGTTCTTGCCGCCTGCTTTCCATTAACTCCCTTTACGCTGGTGCCTAAAAACCCGGAAGGAGGAGGGATTGTGAGTGTTTTGAGGATTGACAAATATCAGTTTTGAGGATTGACAAATATCAGTTTTGAGAATTGTGCATGTACAATTTTGAGAAATATCCATGTTTTAAGTATTGATTGTTTTTAGTATTGAGAAACAGCAGTGTTTTGAATATGTGAGTGATTACAAAGTAAAGGTTGCAGGCTTTGTGACCCTGTAGAATTTATTTTATAGTTTGTTTGAATCACTTTCTTGCATTTTTGTATTTCTACTATAATGCTGAAATAACTTAGCCATGATCTGATTATGAAGTTTCCCTCTAAACAAATTTGTGTTTCGTAGCTTTGGCTTAGTGGTAAGATGCTCTGAACTGTTGAGCCTTGATGCTTATATAGGGTTTTGTGTCATTTCCCATTCTTGTTTCCACCTCATCTTCTAAAATGTTCTTGTGGTAAATCCACATCTTCTGACGCATTGAGCCTTGGTGCTCATAAAGGCGAGGCAAGTTTGAATCTGGCTTGTGTCATTTCCAAAAACACATGTTTCCTCCTCCCATCAGAGCAGTTAATCTGAAACATTGAGCCTTGATGTTTATGCAGGCGACTTGAGTTTGAAGTTGGCCTGCATTATTATGCCTCTTGACTCGTTTCCCCCACTTCTCCCATCATTTCTTTTCTTCACTCTACTGTATCCATCAATCAAAGTGGCAAAAAAATGATCTGTTGTGACTAAAGCAAGTGGATGTTTTGTATAATTTGTGAATCTTCAGGGCCGCGATTTCACCATCGGAACAGAGCTGATGAAGTTTGAGGAAGATGTGAAGACCGAAACGGGGCCCTTCTACTCTTTTAGTGGATATGAGGTTAGTTACGTACACACTCCAGTTCTGAATCTCTCTCTTTATCTGCATTTTGCCAAAGAGAGTACTACTATTACAACACTGTTAATCTTTTGGGGTAAATGGCTTGCTAAATGACTCTGAACCAATGGCCAATGTAAGAGAGACACCTGCCCACATTTTCCATAGTTTGTCTGGGAGTTTTGGATTATAGCTCCCCCTGTTGGTAATTGTCCTCCAGTCCCTCTAGGTAAGTAGTTCTGAGACTATGGTCTGCTGTCCACCTTTAGTCAGTGAACGATAGTCTTTTGGCTGATTTAAAAAAGACTTAAAGGAATAACAAACAGCTCTGATATTAAACAATTTGGACTGTTAAATCAACTTATAACAATGAATTAACTGATTCTTTTTGATGGTGTTTCAGTTGTCTCTCTTACGGTAAAGTAACTGACAGATGACACAGTACGTAAGTGTTCAAACTCTTAGTGAACAGTCGGTTTATTTAGGGTCATTAGGTAAACGTAGCAGTCTAGTTAATGTCAATGAAATAGGAGCAAAGCAGTCTGTCAGAATTATGGATTGGAAAGATTATGCAATTTCAAAATATAAAGGAAATTTGTGCACTACTAAAAACTGTAGGTAATTGTCTTGAGGTACTGTAGTTGTTGGTTTCTTCCAGATTTGTGATCTGGGATGATCCTCTTTTTTTGTTTTATTGTTGAAGGGGTCAGCCACCTTAAAAAGTTTAAGAACCACAGCTCTAAATACTTGAGGCAGGTTTCCAGAGACTTTAATATGAGGAGAGAACGGTAGGTGAAGAAAGCGAGAGAGAGCACTGAATCTATTCAGCTGCCAAACTGCCTGCAGTTACGGAGAGGAATATTTTTTACCTAAGACGAGCTCTTGTCCAAATGAGACACTCCTGAAAGCACATCTGACACACTCTCTGATCTCTTTTTTCTAGTTTTCCTTTGATAAAGCTCACGAGACCAGCATTCTGTTCCATGTACGGGATAAATATACCGGAAAGAAGATAGACAGCAGTCTTAATGGTAATAACTCCTACTGCTCTGAGTTTGTCTTTCCTTGTAAAAAAAAAACTGATTAAGCAAGGCTAAACTGGTTTTCTGGTCTCCCAACCTGGTCAGGCTGGTCTTTATGCTAGTTTTAGAGGGTTTTGGGTAATTGTCAGCTTGGCAGAGTATGATTCTAGCCAGACCAACTTGGCCATGGTGAGTAGCCAGCTAGACCAGTAGAACTGGTTTGCCAGCTTAAACCAGCCAACTAGTTTAGGCTGGTTGGAGCTTTTTTCCTGCATGCTTATAAGCTCCTTTTAAAAATGTAATTTCTTTTCTGTTTCAGTCACTCTGTATAACTGCTCTCTGGGACGTGAAGACTGCAGCCTGTGTAAAAATGCCGACCTGAAATATCAGTGTGTTTGGTGCACACAGGCCAGCTCCTGTGTGTATGACCATCTCTGTGCTTCTAAAGAGCCCGAGGAGTGTCCCGACCCTAAGATCACTGATGTGAGGCTCCACTGCTACACACAATATCGAAGAATTCATCGTTCAGGGACCGACATTATTTAAGTACTGTAATTAAAAAAAATGAAAACACTGTAAAATAATAAAACCCCTCAGAAGTCACATTTGAATTCAAACACAAACAATAGACGTGATACTCAAAACACACACAATTCTCACTTATGTTACTCAAAACACTCTCAGTAATCACTATACTCAAAACACTCCCAGTAGTTACTAATTGTACAAATATTTACAATACTCAGAAAACAATACTCTCTTTCGGTACTCAAAACACTCTTAATACACACTTTACTAAAAAACACAGTGCTCATAATACACAGTAATCAAAACACTCAATATACTGACAAGACTAAACACTTATAATAGTCACTTTTAATCCTTAAAACACAAACAGTGTTCAGTTACGAAAATAAACTGAAGTCAATTACAATACTCAAAATACTCCCAATAGTAATATACAGTACTCAAAACACATACAATACTCAAAACACTCGCAGTATTCACTTATGATACTCCAAACACTCACAGTACTCAAAACACAATACTCACTTTACTAAAAACACTCACAATAGTCACTTATCGTGCTCAAAACACTGTACTCACCTACAATACACAATACTCAAAACACTCATTTATGATCATTAAACACTCACAATACTCACTTATGATACTCAAAACATTCACAATACGCATACAATTCTCAAACTCTAAGAATACTCACTTATGATACTCACAATACTCATACAATACTCAAACTCTAAGAATACTCACTTATGATACTCACAATACTCATACAATACTCAAACTCTAAGAATACTCACTTATGATACTCAAAACACCCACAATACTCATACAATACTCAAACTCTAAGAATACTCACTTATGATACTCAAAACACTCACAATACTCATACAATACTCAAACTCTAAGAATACTCACTTATGATACTCACAATACTCATACAATACTCAAACTCTAAGAATACTCACTTATGATACTCAAAACACCCACAATACTCATACAATACTCAAACTCTAAGAATACTCACTTATGATACTCAAAACACTCACAATACTCATACAATACTCAAACTCTAAGAATACTCACTTATGATACTCACAATACTCATACAATACTCAAACTCTAAGTATACTATTTTATGATACTCACAATACTCATACAATACTCAAACTCTAAGTATACTATTTTATGATACTCACAATACTCATACAATACTCAAACTCTAAGTATACTATTTTATGATACTCACAATACTCATACAATACTCAAACTCTAAGAATACTCACTTATGATACTCAACACTCACAATGCTTACAATACTCAAAACACAATACTCTAAATACTCAGTACTCTCATACAATACTCTGAACACACGATACTCACAATACTCTCAATATTTTCTGTACACTTGCAATCCTTAACCCTCAAAACACTCCCTATAGACCCCTTTACAGACTGTGATCACACATTTCCACCTTAATTTAGCAGCGTAAATCTAATTGAATTTTTTTATATTTTATATTTTTTAATGTAAATTTATAACATTAGTTTGTTATATTACCCTGCCATCAAGAAAAAAATTGTATACACTATACAAAAAAATATCTACACTGCTGCGATGGTGTTTCAAAAACAGCTGCTGAGGCAGTGAAATTTAATTTAGCAGTTTTCTCTCTTCTGACTGCTGTAATTTCCTCTTTTTAAAAGACCAGGGAATGTAATAGTGGATTTCTTCTTTTGCTGTTGGAGCAAATGGGAACACAAAAATAATATTTAATGTGGTCTCCCAGAAATGTACCCTGCTAGAGTTTACTTCCACGTTCCAATCCCAGAAATGCCTAAAGGGTCCATACTCAATTCTCAGAACACTCCGAATCCTCATTACACAAAACAAGATTCTCAATACACACTCCCCCTTTCTAGATTTTCAACTTTGAGACTTTATTTCAAAATCAATAGAAACCTCAGGTCATGTTCTTTTTGACTCCTATTGAATGGCTGAATTAACTTGCAAGACTACATTCACTCATTTCGTTCATATCTCACTAGAAGTCCACCTTTTATTGTTGAATAGTAAAATCGCTTATCTTAGCTCATCTATGTATGATCGTCCTTCAGAGCATCCTGTGATTAAGGTCTCCAATTTTGATTTATTCCAGATCACGCCAAGATACGGGCCACTGAAAGGGGGAATTGCGGTCACTATTAAGGGCTCGAACCTAGGAATTCAGAGAGGGGACATTAGAAACATCACGGTAGCCGGAGTGCCGTGCAGACACCTGGTGGAACGGTACTCTGTCTCAACCAGGTAACATCCTCAGAAGTTGACGTTTCTAACTTGTTTTACTGCTGTGTGGCCTTGTGTTTACTATACTCTGAAATGACTTGCTACTAAAATGGATTGAGTATTGAACGAGAGCTCTTAGAAAATCAAATTCCTGATGGACTTTTGAGTTTGCAGATGTTTTTGGTACCAAACGGCCTGATTTTCAGTGGATGGCCTGTTTGAGAAATCTGGTTCATTCAAAGCTTCATTAAAAAAAATCATTATTTTGAATTCAAACATTTAAAAATACCCCCAAGTATGACCCAAATTATGTCTTTTAGATTTTCTGATTAAGACTTTACAGTATTGTGCTTGTGACTAGAATTTAGAATTAGTACATGAGTGAAATAATAAGGGGGAATTTACGTAAAATTGTCTTTTTTGGTCTAAATTATTTGTCTCGATTATTTATTTCTTAACTTAGCAAGGAATTGCATGTTTTTTTTTGGCATGTAGTGGATTAAAAATTATGATATTATGCTTTTGCAATGTAGTGGAGGAGAAGTAAAAGTTTCCCAAAATGATTTTCATTGCATCAACATTAATTGCACCCTGCAAATAGCGCTGACTATTGTGAATAGGGCGCGATCGATAATAGGCATGTTTGCAATGAAAAGGATCATATTACTTAATATTGTACATTATGAAAATCAGAGAGTTTTTGGATTTCTCACAGCCGGATGTCAGGCTTGGCCGAGTCAGTAATTCTTCATCAGGGTTTATAAACTGAGCGTTCATCCTGATGAAGGGTTTGTTTGGCAGCTAACAAGTTTGAGAAGGATCTTGCAGTGGAAACGGGAGCATTTGGCGTCAGAATAGTGAATAAGCTCTCACAGAGATCGCTGTCAGGATGATCTGTCAGGGGAGGTGGAGCTTCAGGTTTTGGGGTAGCCTATCTGTTTTCTGGGTTGGTCGATTTGGATGTAATGAATCTGAAAACTGGGTTTTGTGTTAATTAACAGCATCTGTTCTGTTCAACACTGATGTTTTGTGCTGTCTCGGTTAATGAGGTCTTTTGCTCATTTTTACCTTTTCTGTTAGGGGTTGTTCACCCAAAAATGTAATTTCTGTCATCATTTACTCACGTTGCTGCAAACCTTTTGACTGACTTTCTTTTGAGGGAAAATAAATAGATTTAGTGCAGAATGTCTTAATTCACACAAAGTTAATTTCACTATAATGTGATTGTAAATATGTAAATATTAAGGAAACCTTTTAATATTTAATTACAATTTATTAGGTTGACAAAGCCAACATGTTGTTATACTATTTAAACTTATGATTTTTCTGAGACCAACATTTCTGACTGTAATTTCTCCCACAGTTTTCATGCTACTTTCACCAAATTCTAGACAAACTTTCTGACTGTTCTGACTCCACTTCCTGTATCTTTTGTTATTGATCAGACTTACGATTTCCACACAGCAGGCAATCAGTTCTCTGAAAAATCCCATAGACTTGCATTGAAGGAAATGTTCAGATGAGCCAAGACTATTCAAACTCCAGCTGTCAAAATTTCAGACGTAAACAAACCCACACAAGGCTAGCTAAAGTAGCTACAGTCTCAATGTCTATCAACAAGCCATAACACCATAGCAACAAGCTAAATCATGCTAGCAATGCCTAGCAACTAGCCAGAACACCCTAGCTACCAGCTAAAACATACTAGCATTACTTAGCTACATGCTAACAATGCCTCGCTACATGCTAAAACATGCTAGCAACATGCTGTGGGGCTGTCTATCTTTTTGGCTTTTTATCTAGCTAGCTGGTTGTTTATTTTACTGTAATGTCTGTATAACCATCAAACTTTTAAACTGCTTTGTCAAGGCAACATCAAAGTTTGTGCTAATCTATGTGTAGCATTTGGACTAGTTGCAATTTAAATGCTGATATCAGGAATGGACTTTTGCACTAGGAACAAAGTAATTATTGATATAAAAAAAAGTTGTTTTTACAAGTACATAGCTGATATGTGTATTTGGAATTTCAACTAGTGAGGAATTGCATTTTGAACAAGACACATATGACCGATCATTATGACATTTTACTTGTGAAAATGCAGTTACTGATTATTTGCTAGTTGAAATTCAGTTTTTGAATCAAGAATGAAATCAAAAAAAAATGTATATAAGAAATTAATGCTTTACTAGTGCAGATGTGTTTACTGGTATCAAGAATTGGCATTTTATCTAGTGAAAATTGAATTGCACATGATTAAATGTCAAAAGCACTTTCAACATGGATATAAAAAAAACATTAGCCATAACTATAAAATAACCCTCTTGTTGTTTGTTTTCTTTCAGTGTGGTGTGTGAAATCGGTCCGGCAAATCTTTACAAAACTGGTGAGGTCGAGATAGAGGTGGGCAGTGGAAAAAAAGGAGTGTCCACTAAACATGTCCAGTTTACCTACAGGGTGAGTCATGAACATGCATTACGCAGCATGCACACATGAACTTAAAAGAATATTTCACCCAAAAATACAAATTCTCTCATCATTTACTCACCCTCATGCCATCCCAGATGGGTATGACTTTATTTTTCCAATGGAACACATGTGAAGACAAATAGAAAAATCTCTCAGCTCAGTAGGTCCTTAAAATGCAAGTGGATGGTGATCAGACCTTTTGAAGCTCCAAAAATCAGACAGTCATCATAAACATCCACATGACTCCAGCGGTTAAATTAATGTCTTCTAAAGTGACAAGATAACTTTTGGTGAAAATCTACATTTAAGTACTTTTTAACTGTAAACCTTCGCTTATGGTCAGCAACAGTATATGCATTCTCTCATGTGAAGAATTCGTGTTGATGTTATGGACATTATATCTTGTTTTCCTCTTTGTTGAGACATCCAGGAAAAGCACACAAATGCACCATTTGTGAGTAAAGAAATGGATACAAATACAGATCTAAACCAAAACCAACTAAGCGTCTGTTCAGCGTTCCTCCTACTCAATTGTAAACAGCGCTGCTCTTCCGGGTGTGTTGCACATGTGTCAGTTCTTGCGTGAACGTCCCAACGCTATTACGTCATACGGGCATACCTCTGCTGACAGGAAGCAATGATTTATAGTTAAAAATTACTTAAATATTGATCTTTTCACACCAAACTCAATCGTATCTCTTTAGAAGACATTAATTTAACCGTTGGAGCCATATGGGTGATGTTTATGTTAACTATCTGTTCTTTTTGGAGCTTCAAAAGTCTGATCACCATCCACTTGCATTTTAAGGACCTTCTGAGCGGAGATATTTCTAAATTATTCTTCAAATATGTTCTGCTGAAGAAAGAAAGTCATACACACCTGGGAAGGCATGAGTGTGAGTAAATGATGGGAGAACTTTACTTTTTGGGTGAACTAACCCTTTAATTCTGTGAAACAATTTGAGATCACATTTGGAGAGCTTTGTAAACATTTAGTTTGTAGAAGTCAAACGGAGCTCTCTGGATCCAGTATGCAATTATGAGGCAATTTATCACAGTTATTTGCGCAGTCACTGGTCACCCTGTGGTGATGTGCAGTGGTAATAATTATGGGCTGTGTTTCCACGGCTGATGGCTTTGGCAGGATTGATTGCATCAGTTTTTCTCGGAGCGAGGCATCTCTTTCGTGCCCTCAGGGAAATGCTGAGGGTGAGCTTTTGTTCTGCAGATTGACGTGTCTCGGACAGTGTGAAGATGCATTTCCTGGGATTATGTAATCATTACAAGAAAATGGTAATGTCCAAAGTGTGTCTGTCTCTGCAGGGTTATTACACCAGCTGTGCCCATCATTACTACAGTATAGTATTCAAATTTTGGTCAAATCTTGATTAATTGTCAAAAAATGTAAATCGAAGAAGTTTATTAACAATAACTTGAACTTTAAAAGAGTCACATCATAGAAAACACTTTTTTTCTCTTTTGAGTGAACATTTTAAACATAATCTGACGTTCACAATGCAAAGTTCCGTCATGGTTATGACATCACTATACGAGAACATTAACGTATGACCTTGGCCTACTCTAAAGGATGACACATGAAGAGACATACTTCACATACGAAGAGGTTAGCCAATCAAAACTAGGTAAACATATTTCTTACATTTGGAGTACATATGGTTTTAAAGGTAAAGTAGCAACAATAGCTTCTAAGGTTCATGGATAGGGTGAAAAATTCTACTAAAATTATTATGATTTTGGTGCATGACATCTTGAGGACCATTAAAGTAAGATTACAATTGGATTTATTTAAGAGTAAAATAAAAATGAAATTTTTGTCTCTTTAGGATCCCATAGCAAAAACTGTGTCCCCTGATCGGGGTCCTAAAGTGGGAGGAACTATCCTCACCATCACTGGGATGGGCC